>NC_041393.1:503980976-504042569 GCF_002162155.2 Triticum dicoccoides | reverse complement strand
CATGCATAAACACTCAACGTAGTTGTGTTGATGATGAGAACATCTCCCCTGGTGCACCATCACAGGTGCTCCCTCTAACTTGGCACTGTTATATGTGGTTGCCTGTTATGTATGATGTCTAGCTTGTATTGCTTCTAATTTTGTTGAATTCCATATGCTTACTTTACACATTATACTACTGAATCAGACGCATGTTCCTCTTTCTAGAACATACAATATATGTCTATCACACCATGTTCTTACATCAAAGTACTACTGTTGTGTAACCTGCAACAATCACATATCATAAGACACGTTTGACTTGGGAGTGTGATATAGGTTACATGTCGCATTCATTTCTAGCTTGTACTACTTCTAGTTTGTTGAAATGGCACTTATGATGAGACAACTTTAACTTGGTAGAGAGATATTCGTTGCATATTTCATCTGGTGTCTAGATTTCATTGCTTCTAATTTGTTGAAATGCCTTCTGCTCAGTTTACACATCATAGATGTGAATATGCAATGCTATCCTTTTTCCTCACACATTCAATCGTCCTATCATTCACTCGCCTTACATTAAAGTAGGGATCGTCAGCATCCTGCATCAATGAGTTCTGAAAAGCAAATTTTTATTCATTTTTCTTGTGGTTTTGACTTGACAAGACAATACAATTAAGAAATAGGAAGGAAAAAATAAGGCAGGGACTGATGGATGTCTTCCGGCGTAACTGGCATCCCAGGTGCTTTCTCTAGCTTGGTAGTGTGATATTGTCTTGCATGTTGCATATGGTGTCTCACTTGTATTGCTTGTAATTTGATTAAATTACTTCTGCTTAGTTTACACAAATAATTGTGAATATGCCATGTCGTCCTGTTTTTCGTACATATTCCATCCTCATATCATGTATTTGCCTTACATCAAGGTAGTGATTGTCCGTATCATGCATGAATGAGTTCTGAAGAGTGAATTCTATTGCTTTTTCTTGTCGGTTTTACTTGACAATGCAAAATTAATAAAGCAGAACGAAATTAGCAAGGTAGTGGATAAAGCTGCTTCTTCCAAACAGAGGGCCTCTACAGATTCTACTCCGCCACCCCCCCCCCCAAAAGATTTGGAAGACAACACATGCATAGACACTCAATGTAGTTGTGTTGATGATGAGCATGTCTCCCCCAGTGCACCATCACAGGTGCTCCCTCCTAACTTGGCACCGTTATATGTGGTTGCATGTTATGTATGATATCTAGCTTGTATTGCTTCTAATTTTGTTGAATTCCATCTGCTTACTTTACACATTATACTTGTGAATAAGACACTTGTTCTTGTTTCTAGAACATACAATATCTGTCTATCACACCATGTTCTTACATAAAAGTACTATTGTTGTGTAACCTGCAACAATCACTTTTCACAAGACACGTTTAACTTGGGAGTCTGATATAGTTTACATCTTGCAATATTTTCTAGCTTGTACTACTAATTTGCTGAAATGTCACTAATGATGAGGCACTTTTAACTTGGTAGAGTGATATTCATTACATCTTACATATGGTGTCTAGCTTTCATTGCTTCTAATTTGTTGAAATGCCTTCTACTTAGTTTACACATCATAAGCTGTGAATATGCAATGTTGTGAATATGCAGTTGCACCAATGACGAGAGACCTTTAACTTGGTAGTGTGATGTCGATTGCATCTTGCATATGACTTATTTCTTGTACTTCTTCACATTTATTTAAACGCCAGATATGACGAGACACTGTTAACTTGGCAGAGCAATATTTGTAGCATCTTTCATATAGTGTCTACCTTCCATTGCATTGCTTATAATTTATTGAAATGCCTTCTACTTAGTTTACACATCATAGTTCTGATTATCTCATGATGTCATGTTTTTCGTACATATTACATCCTCCTATCATGTGGTTGTCTAACATCAAAGTTCAGTTCATTTGTATCATGCATCAATTTGTTCTGAAGAACTAAATTTTTATTCCTTTTTCTTGTCGGCTTGACTTACCATGGCACAGAGAAAGAGGAAGGAACACAAAATGACAGGGGATGGTGTTAGTACTAAGGACACACGGAAATGGAAGCGGCCGAATAATGCAGATTCTGCTGGTACTGATGGTTCAATAGAAGGTCAAAGTCCAGGGAAAACTATACAAACGCGGTATCCCATGCTACACGAACTGCAAAACAAGCCAAACAGAAACTAATAGTTGCCACCAAACAAGCAGAGAGAACCCTAGTTCTTGCAACACCTCCCACAGTACCACCAGCTGCACAAGTTACTCGTTCGTCAACTTATCTAGCAGCACGTTCCCAAGCTCCCTTGCCACCTGAAAGCACAAGTGCTCCCTAGGTGGTTTTGGTAATTAATGTCAACATATCTCTTGTTGGACTAACACTTTTATCTAGTATTTTTTAGACAAGTTCAACATTGGAGTGGCATGGACTAAAGGATGTGGGAACTCCTTCAAGATGCTAAGGACAAAGGATTGGCTCAAGCTTCAAGCTCAAGACTCTTCATCTTACATTTTAGTGATCCAAGATCACATTGAGTCTATAGGAAAAGCCAATACTATCAAGGAGGGATGAGGTGTTGCTTAATGAGCCTCTTGCTTCATGTGCTTAGTGATATGCTCCAAAACCCTCAGCTACTTTCTCACATCCACAAGACCTAAACCCAAAGCCAAAATCGGCCATACCGATTCCTTCTATTCGGCGCCACCAAGTTTGGATGTCTTAGCCACTGCCACAAACCCTAGGCAAATCGGTCTTACCGATAGGGATCTTGGTCTCACCGAGATGGGATTGTAATCTCTCTGTGTATGTCCATTATCAAAATCGGTCTCACCGAGTTTGAGCAATCAGTACTATCGAGATTACAATGCAAACTCTCTGGTTAACTTATTACCAAAATCGGTCCCACCGAGTTTGAGTAATCGGTCCCACCGAGTTTGCCTAACCAACTCTCTGGTTAGCTAATTACCAAAATCAGTCCCACCGAGTTTGTGTAATCGGTCTCACCGAGATTACGTTATGCCCTAACCCTAACCGAGTCAGTCCTACGGAGTTGCATCTCGGTCCCACCGAAAATCCTAACGGTCACTAGGTTTACTAAATCGGTCCGACCGAGTCTGTTGAATCGGTCCCATCGAGTTTGGTAAATTGTGTGTAACGGTTAGATTTTGTGTGGAGGCTATATATACCCCTCCACCTCCTCTTCATTCGTGGAGAGAGCCATCAGAACAAGCCTACACTTCCAACATCCTATTTCTGAGAGAGAACTACCTACTCATGTGTTGAGGCCAAGATATTCCATTCCTACCATATGAATCTTGATCTCTAGCCTTCTCCAAGTTGCTTTCCACTCAAATCTTCTTTCCACCAGATCCAAATCCTATGGGAGAGAGTTGAGTGTTGGGGAGACTATCATTTGAAGCTCAAGAGCAAGGAGTTCATCATCAATGCACCATTTGTTACTTCTTGGAGAGTGGTGTCTCCTAGATTGGCTAGGTGTCACTTGGGAGCCTCCGACAAGATTGTGGAGTTGAACCAAGGAGTTTGTAAGGGCAAGGAGATCGCCTACTTCGTGAAGATCTACCGCTAGTGAGGCAAGTCCTTCGTGGGCGACGGCCATGGTGGGATAGACAAGGTTGCTTCTTCGTGGACCCTTCTTGGGTGGAGCCCTCCGTGGACTCGCGCAACCCTTACCCTTCGTGGGTTGAAGTCTCCATCAACGTGGATGTATGATAGCACCACATATCGGAACCATGCCAGAAACATCCGTGTCTCCAATTGCGTTTGAATCCTCCAAAACCCTTCCCTTTACATTCTTGCAAGTTGCATGCTTTATTTTCCGCTGCTCATATACTCTTTGCATGCTTGCTTGCTATGTGTTGTGAATGTTAAACTTGTGCCTAAACTCCACTTAAACTTAAAAAGGGTTAAAAACTGCAACTTTGGTACTTAGTGTCTAATCACCCCCCCTCTAGACACCTCTTCTCAAGGTCCTACACCACCTGACACTACTTTTTAAGCACTCTTGACACAAGACGAGTTGGCAAGATCAGATGAACCTTGTGAGCTTCAACGGCTAGAAGGTAGTTGCTGGAGTCAAGTTACAGTTGCATGCTTTTTTATATGTAGTCTCAAAGTTTGATGTACACTAACACTTCCTATGTTCGTTGTTGGACTAGCACCTAGGTGCAAGAGGAAACAAACATCAGGGATAATGCTCGATAGGTTAACTAAATCTAGAGGAGGAAGAATGGAGATCTGTTTTGAGGCAGGTTTAAAAAGGCCACGTGATGCTACAGAGTCAGCCAAGTTAGTATCAGAGGCAGCGGTTGCCGTTAGGTGTGATGCACGTATCCTCCCAACATGGATTAAGTACATGAATGACAAAGACAAAACCCAGTTCAACACCTTCCTCGACCATTTATCTGTAAGTATGGTTATGTATGGAAACTACTAATATCATCTTGCTCTATCCCATACTTTCTAGGTTGTTGATAATGAGACTCCTATAATTTTTAACAGATGAGGTTCAAGTTGGATAGCCAAGATGATGCAACCAGAAAAGCTTGCACCCATGTTTTCAAGTCTGCTCTGCGATAGTATCGGTATAACTTGAGGAAAACTCACTTTGAAGGCAAAACTAACAGTGAACTTGCCCAAACATCTCCAGTGGAAAATATATCGGATGAAGACTGGAGAGGCCTCGTTAAACACTGGTCTGATCCAAAGTATCAAGTATGTTATAGGTATGTGATCAGATCACATGTTGAACTCCTATTTACGCATGTGCCTGATACGTCTCCAATGTATCTATAATTTTTGATTGTTCCATGCTATTATATTACCCGTTTTGGATGTTTATGGGCTTTACTCTACACTTCTATATCATTTTTGGGACTAACCTACTAACCGGAGGCCCGACCCGAATTGCTGTTTTTTTGCCTATTTCAGTGTTTTGAAGGAAAGGAATATCAAACGGAGTCCAAACGGAATGAAACCTTCAGGAGAGATCTTTTTGGAACAAACACAATCCAGGGGACTTGGAGTGGACATCAAGCAACAAACGATGTGGCCACGAGGGTGCCCGGCGTGCCCCCTAGTGGTGGGCGTGCCCCCACCCTCGTGGGCCCCTCGAGCATCAAACGACCTACTTCTTCCTCCTATATATATCAGCGTACCCCAAAAACATCCAAGAGCACCACGAAAAACTATTTCCACCACTGCAACCTTTTGTATCCGCGAGATCCCATCTTGGAGCCTTCGCCGGCGCTCCTCCGGAGGGGGAATCGACCATGGAGGGCCTCTACATCATCTCCAAGGCCCTTCCGATGAGTTGTGAGTAGTTTACCACAGACCTTCGGGTCCATAGTTATTAGCTAGATGGCTTCTTCTCTCTCTTTGAATCTCAATACAAAGTTCTCCTTGATCTTCTTGGAGATCTATTCGATGTAACTCTTTTTGAGGTGTGTTTGTCGAGATCCGATGAATTGTGGGTTTATGATCAAGTTTATCTATGAGAAATATTTAAATCTCCTCTAAATTCTTTTATGTGTGATTAAGTTATCTTTGCAAATCTCTTCGAATTATCAGTTTGGTTTGGCCTACTAGATTGATCTTTCTTGCAATGGGAGAAGTGCTTAGCTTTGGGTTCAATCTTGCAGTGTCCTTTCCAAGTGACAGCAGGGGCAGCAAGGCACCTATTGTATTGTTGCCATTGAGGATAAAAAGATGGGGTTTATGTCATATTGCATGAGTTTATCCCTCTACATCATGTCATCTTTCTTAATGTGTTACTCTGTTCTTATGAACTTAATACTCTAGATGCAGGCAGGAGTCGGTCGATGTGTGGAGTAATAGTAGTAGATGCAGAATTGTTTCGATCTACTTGTCATGGACATGATGCCTATATACATGATCATGCCTAGATAATCTCATAACTATGCGCTTTTCTATCAATCGCTCGACAGTAATTTGTTCACCCACCGTAATACTTATGCTATCTTGAGAGAAGCCACTAGTGAAACCTATGGCCCCCAGGTCTATCTTTTATCATATTAGTTTTCTATCTACTTTTATTTGCATCTTTTACTTTCCAATCTATATTATAAAAATACCAAAAATATTTATCTTATCATATTATCTCTATCAGATCTCACTTTTCGCAAGTTACCATGAAGGGATTGACAACCCCTTTATTGCGTTGGTTGCGAGGTTCTTGTTTGTTTGTGTAGGTGCGTGGGACTTTTGAGGAGCCTCCTAATGGATTGATACCTTGGTTCTCAAAAACTGAGGGAAATACTTATGCTACTTTGCTGCATCACCCTTTCCTCTTCAAGGAAAACCAACGCAAACTCAAGACGTAGCAAGAAGGATTTCTGGCGCCGTTGCCGGGGAGGTCTTCGCTCAAGTCAAGACATACCAAGTACCCATCACAAACTCATCTCCCTCGCATTACATTATTTTCCATTTGCCTCTCGTTTTCCTCTCCCCCACTTCACCCTTGCCATTTTATTCGCCCTCTCTTTCCCAATCTTCTCTCTCTTTCGCTTGCCTTTTGTTTGCTCGCTGTCTTGGCCAGCTCGGTCTTTATCCCTTCGTCTCCCAACTTTGAAGTCCTTCACTTCAAGCAAAGACAAGGAGAAAATTTAAAAGATGCATGGTTTAGGATGCTAGAATCTTATCGTAGTTGCAATATAGAAGGAGATTTCAAGATTTTACTTCACAATTTTTACGTTGGGTTAACCTTATCCCATTGGCAACTCCTTGATTTTGCCGCCAAAGGGAGTTTTATTGAAATTGATCCTAGTTTCGCTTATGAAATTTTAGAGGGGATAGTAGGAGTACTTCCCCTACAAAATGGATCACACTTTACTCAAGAAGGAACCCAAATTCTAGAGAAATTATGTGAATTGCAAAAAATTGTTGAACCTCTTCAAAACATTGGTGGGAATATCAACTGCATGAATAATTTGATTACACTTTGCAATAAGCGGTTGGATGCTTTAGATCAAAAGATCTCCGAGCATGAAGGGAAACGCAAGGAGCCTCCCGGACCCGAGCATAACTCCATTAAAAAGATAAATGCCAAAGATGGCACTACTTAGATCCATTATCGCTTTTATGCCTAGCTAGGGGCATTAAACGATAGTGCTAGTTGGGAGGCAACCCGATTTTATTTTAGTTTCTTTCTTTTTGCTTCTGTTTAGTAATAAATATTTCATCTAGCTTATGTTTAGATGTGTTTTCATGTTTTAATTAGTGTTTGTGCAAAGTAGAACCTATAGGATAACCTACGGTGATAGTTAATTTGATTCTGCTGAAAAACAGAAACTTTTGCGCGCACGAGAATAATTTTAATAAATCACAGAAACGTGGTCTTGCGTTGATTATTTTTTATGTAGATCAATAGAAAAATTTCCCAGGACTTCCTATTTTGGTAGGAGTTTTAGAGTTACAGAAGTATTCGAAAGTTACAGATTGCTACAGACTATTCTGTTTTTGACAGATCTGTGTTTCGTGTGTTGTTTGCTTATTTTGATGCATCTATGGCTAGTATCTAGGGGTATGAACCATATAGAAGTTGGAATACAGTACATTTAACACCAATATAAATAAAGAATGAGTTCATTACAGTACCTTATGTGGTGGTTTTTCTTTCTCGCACTAAAGGAGCTTATGAGATTTCCTGTTGAGTTTTGTGTTGTGAAGTTTTCAAGTTTTGGGTAAAGATTTGATGGACTATGGAATAAGGAGTGGCAAGAGACTAAGCTTGGGGATGCCCATGGCACCCCAAGATATTCAAGGATAACCAAAAGCCTAAGCTTGGGGATGTCCCGGAAGGCATACCCTCTTTCGTCTTCGTCTATCGGTAACTTTACTTGGAGCTATATTTTTATTCGCCACATGATATGTGTTTTGCTTGGAGCATAATGTATGATATGAGTCTTTTCTTTTTAGTTTTCCACAATCATCCTTGCTGTACACACCTTTTGGGAGAGACCCACATGATTTAGAATTTATTATAATACTCTATGTGCTTCACTTATATCTTTTGAGCTAGATAGTTTTGCTCTATGTGCTTCACTTATATTTTTTAGAGCACGGCGGTGGCTTAATTTTGTAGAAATTGTTGATCTCTCATGCTTCACTTATATTATTTTGAGAGTCTTTTAGAACAGCATGGTATTTGCTATGGTTATAAATTTGGTCCTGGAATGATGAGCATCCAAGTTGGGTATAATAAAAACCATCATAGAAAGTGCATTAAACACTATGATCAATTTGATGCTTGATAATTGTTTTGAGATATAAAGGTAGTAATGTTAGAGTCATGCTAGTTGGGTAATTATGAAATTGAGAAATACTTGTGTTGAAGTTGGCAAGTCCCGTAGCATGCACGTATGGTAAAAGTTGTGTGACAAATTTGTTGCATAGGGTGCTCTTTTAATTGTCTTCCTTATGAGTGGAGGTCGGGATCGCGCGATGGTTAACTCATACCAACCCTCCCCCTAGGAGCATGCGTAATAGTACTTTGCTTCGAGGGCAAGTAGACTTTTTCAATAAGTGTATGAGTTCTTTATGACTAATGTGAGTCCATGGGTATACGCACACTCACCCTTCCACTTTGCTAGCCTTTATTATGCCGCGCAACCTTCGCCGGTATCATGCACCCATTATTTACCTTCCTCAAAACAGCCACCATACCTACCTATTATGGCATTTCCATAGCCATTCCGAGATATATTGCCATGCAACTCTCCACCGTTCCATTTATTATGACACGCTCCATCATTGTCATATTGTTCTTTGTATGATCATGTAGTTGACATCGTATTTGTGGCAAGGCCACCTTCATAATTTTTCATACATGTCACACTTGATTCATTGCATATTCCGGTACACCACCGGAGGCATTCACATAGAGTCGTATTCTGTTCTAAGTATTGAGTTGTAATTTTTGAGTTGTAAATCAATAAAAGTGTGATGATCTTCATTATTAGAGCATTGTCCCAAGTGAGGAAAGGATGATGAAGATTATGATTCCCCCACAAGTCGGGATGAGACTTCGGACTTTAAAAAAAGGCCAAAGAAGACCATATAATTTTTTTTTGAAAAGAGGCCAAAGAATCCCACCAAATAAAAAAAGAGAGAAAAGAGAGAAGGGACAATGCTACTATCTCTTTTCCACACTTGTGCTTCAAAGTAGCACCATGCTCTTCATGATAGAGAGTCTCCTATGTTGTCACTTTCATATACTAGTGGGAATTTTTCATTATAGAACTTGGCTTGTATATTCCAGTGATGGGCTTCCTCAAAATGCCCTAGGTCTTCGTGAGCAAGCAAGTTGGATGCACACCCACTTAGTTTCTTTTGTTGAGCTTTCATATATTTATAGCCCTAGTGCATCTGTTGCATGGCAATCCCTACTCACTCACATTGATATCTATTAATGTGCATGTCCATAGCCCATTGATATGCCTAGTTGATGTGAGACTATCTTCTCCCTTTTTGTCTTCACAACCACCACCATATACCACTTATAGTGCTATGTCCATGGCTTGCACTCGTGTATTGTGTAGGAGTTGAAAAATTTGAAGCACATTAAAAAGTATGAACCAATTGCTTGGCTGAAACCGGGGTTGTGCATGATGGGAGTATTTTGTGTGATGAAAATGAAGCATGGCCTAACTACATGATTTTGTAGGGATAAGCTTTCTTTGGCTATGCTATTTTGATAAGACAAGATTATTTGTTAGTATGCTTCAAGTATTACTATTTTTATGTTTTATAAGATTTTATCATGAATCATTTGGATCTGAACAATCATGCCACAATAAACAAAATTACATTGAGAATTATGCTAGGTAGCATTCCACATCAAAAATTCCGTTTTTATCATTTACCTACTCGAAGACGAGCAGGAATTAAGCTTGGGGATGCTTGATACGTCTCCAACGTATCTATAATTTTTGATTGTTCCATGCTAATATTACCCATTTTGGATGTTTATGGGCTTTACTCTACACTTTTATATCATTTTTGGGACTAACCTACTAACTGGAGGCCCAGCCCGAATTGCTGTTTTTTTGCCTATTTCAGTGTTTCGAAGGAAAGGAATATCAAACGGAGTCCAAATAGAATGAAACCTTTGGGAGCGTGATTTTTGGAACGAACGTGATCCAGAGGACTTGGAGTGCAAGTCAAGAAGCAGTGGATGCGGCCACGAGGGTGGAGGGCGCGCCCCCTATCTCGTGGGCCCCTCGGGCGGCCACCTACCTACTTCTTCCTCCTATATATACCCACGTACACCGAAAACATCAGGGGAGCCCACAAAAAACTATTTCCACTGCCATCAGGAGCGATATTTTTGGAACAAATGCAATCCAGGGGACTTGGAGTGGACGTCAAGCAACAAACGAGGCGGCCACGAGGGTGCCCGGCGCGCCCCCTAGGGGTGGGTGCGCCCCCAGCCTAGTGGGCCCCTCGAGCGTCAACCGACCTACTTCCTCCTCCTATATATATCCACGTACCCCGAAAACATCCAAGAGCACCATGAAAAACTATTTTCACCGCTGCAACCTTCTGTATCCGCGAGATCCCATCTTGGAGCCTTCGCTGGCGCTCCGCCGGAGGGGGAATCGACCACAAAGGGCCTCTACATCATCTCCAAGGCCCTTCCGATGAGTTGTGAGTAGTTTACCACAGACCTTCGGGTCCATAGTTATTAGCTAGATGGGCTCTTCTCTCTCTTTGAATCTCAATACAAAGTTCTCCTTGATCTTCTTGGAGATCTATTCAATGTAACTCTTTTTGCGGTGTGTTTGTCGAGATCTGATGAATTGTGGGTTTATGATCAAGTTTATCTATGAGAAATATTTGAATCTCCTCTGAATTATTTTATGTGTGATTAAGTTATCTTTGCAGGTCTCTTCGAATTATCAGTTTGGTTTGGCCTACTAGATTGATCTTTCTTGCAATGGGAGAAGTGTTTAGCTTTGGCTTCAGTGTTGCCGTGTCCTTTCCCAGTGACAGCAGGGGCGGCAAGGCACCTATTGTATTGTTGCCATCGAGGATAAAAAGATGGTGTTTATGTCATATTGCATGAGTTTATCCCTCTACATCATGTCATCTTTCTTAATGCGTTACTCTATTCTTATGAACTTAATACTCTAATGCAGGCAGGAGTCGGTCGATGTGTGGAGTAATAGTAGTAGATGCAGAATCGTTTCGATCTACTTATCACGAACATGATGCCTATAGACATGATCATGCCTAGATAATCTCATAACTATGTGCTTTTCTATCAATTGCTCGACAGTAATTTGTTCACCCACCGTAATACTTATGCTATCTTGAGACAAGCCACTAGTGAAACCTATGGCCCCCGGGTTTATATTTTATCATATAAGTTTTCTATCTACTTTTATTTGCATCTTTTACTTTCCAATCTATATTATAAAAATACCAAAAATATTTATCTTATCATATTATCTCTATCAGATCTCACTTTTCGCAAGTTACCGTGAAGGGATTGACAACCCCTTTATTGCGTTGGTTGCGAGGTTCTTGTTTGTTTGTGTAGGTGCGTGGGACTTTTGAGGAGCCTCCTACTGGATTGATACCTTGGTTCTCAAAAATCGAGGGAAATATTTGCGCTACTTTGCTGCATCACCCTTTCCTCTTCAAGGAAAACAAACGCAAGCTCAAGACGTAGCAGTGCCTCACAAATCTATCTTCTTGTAGGTGAACTGTTCAAAGAACAAGGCCGATCGTACAAAAGTAAACTTTCAACAGACAACAGGATCTCGTATCTATATTGCACACTGTGAGGCTCTTGTAATTAGCTGTTGTTTCACTCTTTTCACTATGCCATATTATCAAATCTATATTGACTTGTTCCAAATGCAGAGGAAAGCCCGCAAGGACCAAAAAGTACCAGAACCAAATGATGTGGAAATCTTCAAGGACTGTCACACCAGCAAGACGAAGGGCATGACTACACCAGTCAAAGCCACTGTTGTAAGTCCTTAATCCTCATGCCTTTTAACTACTACTTACTCTAACTCGTGCATTGAACTGCATGGTTTGCAGCCAATGTCTATTACTCTTTTCTATTTTATACACAATTGTCTTAGCATATCATTGCACCTTATAAGGTTTAAAAGAGAGGAGTGATGTTCCTTTGATCTTGATCTGTAATCTAGTTCCGTGCTGGACTTGCCCACACAACATTACAATTGCCTGTTTGTCTGTTCTCGGTTGTTTTGTGATATGAATGATGTCATATTATGCTTACCGTATTATAAAGTTTGTCTCTTTATCCTTAGATGTCAATACAATGTGAAGAAATACACAATACATTAGCCATGGTACATGGTCATATGTTTGGAACCTGGTTTTATTATGTACTTTGCAGTAAAATACAACTAATATTTTACACGGGTTCACTAGAATATGTTTTATATATAGACCAAAGCTATTTTGTTTGGTTTTGCTGCCACCTTAATATCTTCTGTTCTGGTACTACAATGTAAAAACTCAACTTTTCAGCAAGCTATGGAAAAAATGGTGGAACCGCCACCTTCTGAAGGTGACGAGGCAACTATAACCGCAATGTCACCTCTTGCTGTAGTGGGTCGGTACCTTTCCACTAACAGTGCCAAAAGCACATTCCTGCGTAATACTGGGTTGGTTGTTAAGGCAATCTCGTCCAAACTGCCTCATGATCAAGATATGCAAGCTCAAAACAATGTTATATCTACGCTCCAGACACAAGTCCATTCCCTAACAGAGACCCTTTGTGAAACAAGGACAACCATTGTTCGATGTCGTCAAGATATGCACGATTTTGAAACCAGACTATTAGCCATTTGCTATGTTGTTCAGGAGCTTGGGAGAAATGAAGGCGAAGGTTATGGTGCTCCATCGGACAGTACATCATGAAAACATAATAGTCAGGTCAAATGAACTGAGTTCTGAACTTCTGGTGGTGCATTTATCTGCCAGGTTGTTAACTTTTATGCCAACCTTCATTTTGTTTTATAGTTGTAATTTGTTTCGTTGCAATACAAAATTTATTCTTAACATGCAACCACCGGCTGAAGAAAATAGCAAGCCATTTTTGTATAGTGTAGGGTGTTCCCTATATTTGCACTGGTGGCAAACTTTGATGCCCACTCGATGTAATCTGTGCAATCGCCTTAATATCCTAGCGTTAGTTTCGGGCTATTTATTTCCTAGTCTTCTTTTTCCCTGGTTTGCTAGTGGCCGCAACATCCATGGGCCATATACGAACCGTGGTGACCTTGAGCCTGCTATAGGCCGTAGCATCCATGGGCCTCCTACGGGCCGTTGGATAAATGGGCCTCCAACGGGTCATTGGATAAATGGGCCTCCAATGGGTTGTTGGATAAATGGGCCTCCAACGGGCCATAGAATTGGTGGGCCTCGGGACATCGAATAAATGGGTCCACATGGGCCGTAAATGGGCGTAATTAGTATCAGGCCAGCATGGTAATGGGCCGTTAACAGGCCGAAAGATAGCAAAGGCTTAATTCTGTCACAGGCAAATGGGTCGTCAATGGGCCAGAATATAGGACAGGTTGAAAACGGTGCAACGGGTTAACAGGCCACAAACAGGCAGATTCTAACCACGGGCCGAATTTGGCCCATTAGGGGAACAGGCCAGTAACGGGCCAAAAGTAATCGAGGGTCGGAAAAGAGCCCAAGAATGTATGGGCCATTAGTAGGCTGAAAGCTAACATGGACTGGAAATGGCCCATGGAAATCATGGGCCGTTAATGGGTGCAAAGAAATTTAGTGTTCATTATGGGCCAGAGTCACCGTGGGCCACTAAAGGGCCTAAAGATATGGAAGGCCTCATATGGGCCGAAAGACTTCATGGACCATACATGGGCCGAAAGTGAAACGGGCTGGTGTTATATTCACAGCCCACATGATGTTGCTGGGCTGATTTCGGGAAGGCCCTAATGGGTCGTGAGTTACCGGGCGGTAAAATGGGCTATATGCGAACAGACCGTTAACAGGCTTTTCATGGGCCGGCCCGCTAACTTTTGACAAAGTCAAACGGGCTGGACTTTGTAAGCTGGCTAGTGTTGGGCCTTCGCACGTGTCGACACATCATAGGCGCCTATCTAACCCAATGACAAGCTGACACATGTTTCCTTCGGCCAATGAGAATTTTACACGTGGAAAATCGCCATTGGTCCGGGCTATTGGATCAAAAACCGGATCGGATAGCTTAACGGTGACCCGTTACGGTGGATGCGATGTGTCGGTTACCCTTGACGAAAGCACTTCCATGACGCGTCATTTATTGTCATGGAAGTGAACACTTCGGTGATAATAATTTTGGTATTGTCATGGAACACTTCAACGACAACACAGGTATGACTATCTTGATTCTATCATAAATTCGTCATGAATGTACATACATGACAGAAAACGTGACCTACTATGGCAAACACGTATCATGACGGAAGTGTATTTTTTTGTAGTGTTGAGATATGCAACTTCCCACCTGGTCACTAATAACCCACAAGTATAGTGGATCGGAACAACTTTTGAGGGTAGAGTATTCAACCCAAATTTATTGATTTAACACAAGGGGAGCCAAAGAATATTCTCAAGTATTAGTAGCTGAGTTGTCAATTCAACCACACCTGAAAGACTTAATATCTGCAGCAAAGTATTTAGTACCAAAGTAGTATGGAAGTAACGGTAACGGTAACAAAAGTGATAGTAGCAGTTTTGTAGCAATTGTAACAGTGACGACGAAGAAGTAACTTAGAAAAGATCAATATGTGAAAAGCTCGTAGGCAATGGATCAGTGAAGGATAATTATGTCGGATGGCATTCATCATGCAATAGTTATAACCTAGGGTGACACAGAACTAGCTCCAATTCATCAATATAATGTAGGCATGTGTTCCGTATATAGTCATACGTGCTTATAGAAAAGAACATGCATGACATCTTTGGTCCTACCTCCCGTGGCAGCGGGGTCCTAGTGGAAACTAAGGGATATTAGGGCCTCCTTTTAATAGAGAACCAGACCAAAGCATTAGCACTTAGTGAATACATGAACCCCTCAAACTACGGTAATCACCGGAAAGAATCCCAATTATTGTCACCTTGGGATATGCGGATCATAACTCGTAATAGGTGTCTACAACTTGCAAGAGCGGATCAAGAACATATATATATTCATGAAAACATAATAGGTTCAGATCTGAAATCATGGCACTCAGGCCCTAGTGACAAGCATTAAGCATAGCAAAGTCATAGCGACATCAATCTCAGAACACAGTGGATACTAGAGATCAAACCCTAAAAAAACTAACTCGATTACATGATAAATCTCATCCAACCCATCACCATCCAACAAGCCTACGATGGAATTACTCACGCACGGCGGTGAGCATCATGACATTGGTGATGGAGGAAGGTTGGTGATAACGATGGCGATGAATCCCCCTCTCCACAGCCCCGAACGGACTCCAGATCATCCCTCCCGGTGAAGAAGAGGAGGCGGCGGCGACTTCGTATCGTAAAACACGATGAATCCTTCTCCTTAATTTTTTTTCTCTCCGGATGTGAATATATAGAGTTGGAGTTAGGGTTGGAGGATTTTTATTTCTACACAAAAAAACACCATGGCAATTCTGTTGAAAATAGCATCAGTCCGGGTTAGTTCCATTCAAATCATGCAAATTAGAGTCCAAAACAAGGGCAAAGGATTTTGGAAAAGTAGATACGATGGAAACGTATCAACTCCCCCAAGCTTAACCCATTTCTTGTCCTCAAGCAATTCAGTTGATAAACTGAAAGTGACAAATAAAAAAATTACAAACTCTATTTGATCTTGTTGTTGCAAATATGTATAGCCAGCATTCAGGTTTTCAGCAAATAATATGAACTAACCATATTCACAATAACATTTAGGTCTCACGTTTACTCATATCAATGGCATAATCAACTAGCGAGCAATAATAATGAATCTTGGATGACAACATTTTTTCAAAACAATCATGATATGATATAACAAAATGGTATCTCTCTAGCCCTTTCTGAGACCACAAAACATAAATGCAGAGCACCCCTGAAGGTCAAGGACTGACTAGATATTGTAATTCATGCTACAAGAGATCCAGTCATACTCAATATCAATTAATAACAACGCATACAAATGACAGTGGTGCTCTCTAACTGGTGCTTTTTATAAGAGGATGGTGACTCAGTAATAAAAGTAAATAGATAGGCCCTTCGCAGAGAGAAGCGGGGATTTGTAGAGGTGCTAGAACTCGAGCTTTAAAACAAAGATGAATATAATTTTGAGCAGTATGCTTTCATTGTCAACATAACAACCAAGAGATCTCGATATCTTCCATGCTAGATACATTATAGGCGGTTCCCAAACAGAATGGTAAAGTTTTTACTCCCCCTCCACCAACAATCGCACTCCACGGCTGGTCTTAAACAATGGGTACCGTCCATACCAACAACAGTCCTGGGGGAGTTTTATTTTGAAGTTATATTTTGATTTGATTTAGAGCACGGAACTGGGCATCCCGATTACTAGCCCCTTTCTCGTGAATGAAAAGTGAATAAACACTCATCATGAGAACAACCCACCTAGCATGGAAGATATTGACATCCCCTAGTTGCAACATGAGCGATTTGGGCATACAAAATAGATTATTATTTGAAGGTTTAGAGTTTGGCACATGCAAATTTACTTGGAACGGTAGGTAAATACCGCATATAGGCAGGTATGGTGGATTCATATGGAACAACTTTGGGTTTATGGCAGTGGATGCACAAGCAGTATTCCCGCTTAGTACAGGTGAAGGCTAGCAAAAGATTGAGGAGCGACCAACTAGAGAGCGACAATGGTCATGAACATCCATTGAGATTAACCAACATTGAATGCAAGCATGAGTAGGATATAAATCACCATGAACATAAATATCGTGAAGGCTATGTTGATTTTGATTCAACTACATGCGTGAACATGTGCCAAGTCAAGCCACTTGAATCATTCAAAGGAGGATACCATCCTATCATACTACATCATAACCATTTTAATTTGCATGTTGGAACTCAAGACAAACCATTATAAACTCCTAGCTAATTAAGCATGGCACAAGTAACAACAATATCTAATTGTCATTGCAAACATGTTTCATTCATAGTGAGCTGAATCAAGAATGATGAACTAATCATATTTACAAAAACAAAATAGGTCGAGTTCATACCGACTTTTCCTCATATCAATCATTTCATCATATGTTGTCATTATTGCCTTTCACTTGCACAACCGAACGGTGTGAATAATAATAAGAGTGCATGTGCATTGGACTAAGCTAGAATCTGCAAACATTTATTCAAAGAAGACAAAGTAATATGGGATCTCTGTTAGATCAACAATAATGCATATGAGAGCCACTCAACATTTTCATCACGGTCTTCCCCTCTCGGCCCAAAGAAAAGAAAAGAACTTTAAAGAAACACACTGAAATGTTTTTGGAGTTTTTTTTCTGGAGAAAGTAAAGCAAGAATGAGAAAAACTGTTTACATGGGAAAGCTCCCAACAAGCAAAATAAGAACGAGAAATCTTTTGGGGGTTCCTTTTACTAGTACTAAATAAACTAGAAAGGAAAACTAGAACTTTTTTTGGATTTTCTCAAAGTTTTTCAAAAACACAAGAATAAAGCGAGAAAAATAAACTAATATGGATAATACAATGGAAAAGTATGAACACCGACAACTGGAATGAATGTGTGAACATGAATGTAATGTCGGTGAGAAATACGTACTCCCCAAAGCTTAGGCTTCTGGCCTAAGTTGGTCTAGGGCCACAGCTGACCTTTCAGATATTCAAAGCTGTAGGCAAGGTTGTACTGGGATGCAGCAGCCACCGCTTGGAGGGTTCTCTCATGGAGGCGAACGGCCTCCCCTGCTCTCTTATACTCGTTTGCCTCCTCTCTGGTTATGAAGTATCTCCGTTTTACCTAAAAGTCAAAGAAGGCAGGAGCAGGAAGCATAACATAGAAGACGCGCACCCTGTCAAAGATTAGTCAGTACAGGAGGGACTGTTCGTTCCTCTTGAGAAACGGGTAGCGTACCATAGCATTATAATCAAGGAAAGCAGGTGGTAACTCAATGTCATCCTCCCTGATGGGTACCCCAAGATAATTAGCTAAACGGGTGGCATAAATCCCACCAAAGAAATCTCCATGTTTAGCATTAAGATGTAACCTCCTTGTAATAATAGCCCCAAGTTATATCGCTTATCACTCATTACCGCACACTTGAGGACACTAAGATCTGATGCACAAAGGTGTCTATGATCATGTTTACCATTAATGCACCTTCCTATAAAGAGAGCAAAATAATGTATGGCAGGAAAGTGAATGCTCCTATGGTGGCTAGTGTAATATTTCTAGTTTCTCCCACCGTGATGCTAGTAAGGAAATCATTATACTCAGTTTAACCAGGTTCACTATGAAGTCCCCACTGTGGAATTTTGCATTCTTCATTAAAATCTTCTAGGTCCATGGTATATGTTTATCATAAAGATCAAATAGGACAGAATGAGTATTGCGCTGGGGTGTAAATTTAAATCTTTGCACAAATGAATTAGTGAGGTGATAGTACTGCCGACACTTATCTGACACGAAGTCCTCAAGGCCAATATTTTGTATGTATGCATTAAATTCATCCTTGAAACCTGCATGAACCATGAATTGATCTGACGGCCATTCGCAAGGCCGTACTAGAGCTTCGTTGGTGGTTCAAGGTCCAGCTCACGTATTGCGAGCCTTGGGGCTTGCTTCCTCAAAGAACCACCTTGGTATAGCTTTCTAAACATTTTTCTTCCTCTAAAAAATTTCTGAAATCTTTAGTGACTCAAAATAAAAGTGAACAATACTCAACAAAATTGATAGCAACTACTCCCACAAGTGCCTAGAGGCTATATCATGCAACAAAACTACTTGGGACCATATAAATTTGACATGCAAGCTCAAGAACAAGGTCTCCACAACAGCAAAAATTTGCAATAAATAAAGCACTAGAACAAAAACTAATTGGACCATTGGAGGAGGCACATACCGATGAACAATCCCCCAAAACAGTTTTGCAAATGGAGCTTTGCACAAGGAGATCGAAAATGGCAACAAGATGAGCAAGAACACGGGTTTGAGCCATGGTATGGTTTTTTTCTGGAGGAAGACGAAGTGGATGGGTGCTGGAATAAGTGAGGAGGACCCATGTGGGACCCACAAGCCACCTAGGCACGCCCAGGGGGTGGGCGTGCCTTGTGGGCTTGTGGCCCACTGGTGCTGCCCCTGGTGTGTTCTCAGTGCCAAAAATT
Organism: Triticum dicoccoides; assembly: GCF_002162155.2. Classification (NCBI taxonomy): domain Eukaryota; kingdom Viridiplantae; phylum Streptophyta; class Magnoliopsida; order Poales; family Poaceae; genus Triticum; species Triticum dicoccoides. Next base: position 504,023,164 of record NC_041393.1, on the reverse strand, counting down.
CTCAAATATTCTATAAAAAATCATACTAAATTTTCAAGGCATTTGGCGAACTTTTATTTTTGGGACATTTTTTTATTGCATGAATAATTCAGAAAACACACAAGTAATAGTATTTTTGCTTTATTTATTCTAAATAACAGCAAGTAAAAGGTGGGTACATAAAGTTGTGCCTTCTAAATTCATCCATCTCATGCTCATCAAAAGGAATCCATTAACAAGGTTGATCAAGTCTTATTAACAAACTTCTTTCGAATAACATGAAACGGAGAATTTTCGCATAACACTAGGTTACCTCAGTGGGGATATGCATGTCCCCAACAATAAGAATATCATATTTCTTTTTGACAGCGGGAAGAGGGAATTCAAAACCTCCAATAGCAATCGTTGAAGTTTTTCCAATAGAATTGATACTATGAACTTGAGGTTGTTTTCTTTGGAAAGTGTACTGTATGCTCATTACCATTAACATAAAAAGTGACATTGCCTTTGTTGCAATCAATAACAGCCCCTGCAGTATTCAAAAGGGTCTACCAAGGATGATCGACATGCTATCGTCCTCGGGAATATCAAGAATAACAAAGTCCGTTAAGATAGTAATATTTGCAACCACAATAGGCGCATCCTCACGAATACTGATGGGCAGTTGATTTATCAGCCATTTGCAAAGAGATTTCAGTAGGTGTCAACTTATTCAAATCAATTCTACGATATAAAGAGAAAGGCATAACACTAACACCGGCTCCCAAATCACATAAAGCAGTTTTAACATAATTTCTTTTAATGGAGCATGGTATAGTTGGTATTCCTGGATCTCCTAATTTCTTTGGTATTCCACCCTTAAAAGTATAATTAGCAAGCATGGTGGAAATTTCAGCTTCCGGTATCTTTCTTTTATTAGTAACAATATCTTTCATATACTTAGCATAAGGAGACATTTTCAAAATATCAGCCAAACGTATACGCAAAAAGACAGGTCTAAGAATTTCCACAAAACGCTCAAAATCCTCATCATCCATTTTCTTGGATGGCTTAGGAGGAAAGGGCATGGGTTTCTGAACCCATGGTTCTCTTTCTTTGCCATGCTTCCTAGCAACAAAGTCTCTCTTATCATAACGTTTATTCTTAGGTTGTCGGTTATCAAGATCAACCGCAGGTTCAATCTCCACATCATTATCATTGCTAGATTGAGCATCAACATGAACATCATCATTCACATTATCACTAGGTTCATGTTCATTGCCAGATTGTATTTCAACATCGGAAATAGAAATATCATTTGGGTTCTCAGGTGTGTCTAAAGTAGGTTCACTAGAAGCATGCAAAGTCCTATCTGTTTGCTTTTTTTTTATTACAAGAAGGACTAGGTGCATCAGTGTTAATTCTCTAAGAGTCTTGCTCAACTCTCTTAGGATGACCCTCGGTATAGAAAGGTTCCTAAGTCATTTTACCACCTATAGTCATGACTCTAACAGCATGATCATTGTTCGTATTATTCATCTCATTGAGCAAATCAATTTGTGCCTTAAGTAGTTGTTCTACTTGAGTTTTTACCATAGAAGCATGTTTACTGATAAGCTTAAGATCGTTAATAGTTCTACACATATAATCACCCAAGCGTTCAAGCATATAGGCATTATGTTTCAATTGTCTACTAACATAAGCATTGAAGTTTTCTTGTTTAACAATAAAGTTATCAAATTCATCCAAGCACTGACTTGCAGACTTATTATAAGGAATATCACCTTCATCAAATCTATAAAGATAATTTACCTCTACTACTTGTGTTGGTGCATTAAGACCATGAATTTCTTCAATAGGTTCTAAATTCTTAACATCTTCAGCTTTAATACCTTTTTCTTTCATCGATTTCTTTGCCTCTTGCATATCTTTAGGACTGAGAAATAGAATACCTCTTTTCTTCGGAGTTGGCTTAAGAGGTGGTTCGGGAAGAGTCCAATCATTATCATTACTCAATATATTATTAATTAGCACTTCAACTTGTTCAACAGTTCATTCCCTGAAAATACAACCAGCACAACTATCTAGGTGGTCCCTAGAAGCATCGGTTAGTCCATTATAAAAGATATCAAGTATTTCATTTTTCTTGAGAAGATGATCAGGCAAAGCATTAAGTAATTGGAGAAGCCTTCCCCAAGCTTGTGGGAGACTCTCTTCTTCAATTTGCACAAAGTTAAATATTTCCTGTAAAGCAGCATGTTTCTTATCAGCAGGGAAATATTTTTCAGAGAAGTAATAGATCATATCCTAGGGACTACGCACACAACCAGGAGTAAGAGAATTAAAACATAGCTTAGCATCACCCTTTAATGAGAAAGGAAGCTACTTAAGAATATAGTAATAACGATTTTTTCCTCATGAGCAAATAGGGTGGCTATGTCATTCAATTTAGTAAGGTGTGCCACAACAGTTTCAGTTTCATAACCATGGAAAGGATCAGATTCAACCAAAGTAATTAACTCTGGATCGACAAAGAATTCATAATCCTTATCAGTAACAAAGATAGGTGAAGTAGCAAACTTAGGGTCATATTGCAGTCTAGCATTCAAAGATTTTTCTTTCAGCTTAGCTAAAAGTTTCTTAAGATTATCTCTATCATTGCAAGCAAAAAAGTCTCTAGCAGTTTCTTCATCCATAATATAGCCCTCGGGTACCTTAGGCAATTCATATCTAGGGGGAGAATCGTAATCTTCAGTTTCAATAATTTCATCACTTTTGGAAATTTCATTCTCTCTAACCCTAGCAAGTTGTTCATCAAGAAATTCACCTAGTGGCATAGTATTATCAAGCAAAGCAATAGTATCATCATAAGAATCACGCATAGCAGACGTAGCATCATCAATTACTTGCGACATATCAAAATTACTAGCAGGTGGTAGTGTCGCAAGCTTACTCAAAACAGAAGGTGAATCAAGTGCAGACCTAGATGGCAGTTCCTTACCTCCCCTCGTAGTAGAGGGATAGATCTTGCTTTTGGTATCTTTCAAATTCTTCATAGTGATCAACATATATAAATCACAAGTGACTCAGAGAATAGAGCTATGCTCCCCAACAACGGTGCCAGAAAAAGGTCTTGATAACCCACAAGTATAGGGGATCGCAATAGTTCTGAGGGTAGAGTATTCAACCCAAATTTATTGATTCGACACAAGGGGAGCTAAAGAATATTCTCAAGTATTAGTAGCTGAGTTTTCAATTCAACCACACCTGAAAGACTTAATATCTGCAGCAAAGTATTTAGTAGCAAAGTAGTATGGAAGTAACGGTAATGGAAGTAATAGTAGCAGTTTTGTAGCAATTGTAATATTGGGAACGGAAAAGTAACTTAGCAAATATCAATATGTGAAAAGCTCGTAGGCAACGGATCAGTGATGGATAATTATGTCAAATGTCATTCATCATGCAATAGTTATAACCTAGGGTGACATGGAACTAGCTCCAATTCATCAATATAATGTAGGCATGGATTCCGTATATAGTCATGCGTGCTTATGGAAAAGAACTTGCATGACATCTTTTGTCCTACCCTCCCGTGGCAGCGGGGTCCTAATGGAAACTAAGGGATATTAAGGCCTCCTTTTAATAGAGAACCGGACCAAAGCATTAGTACTTAGTGAATACATGAACTCCTGAAACTACGGTAATTACCAGAAAGAATCCCAATTACTGTCACCTTGGAGTATGCGGATCATAACTCATAATAGGTGTCTACAACTTGCAAGATCGGATCAAGAACACATATTTTTTCAAGGGATACGTCAAAGATTTACCCATCGAGAAGATAGATAGAAGAGGCCAAGAAGGGCAAAGCATTTTACAAACCCCACCACAACTATAAAAGCCCTAGATCCTCAAGTGGATTACTCACCCAGATTCTCCCTATCTACCATACAAATGATGGAACCCTATTCACGAAGCAGGCTGGACGCTCTCCAATCTTGTTCCTCCAACTCAATCCTTGCAAGCACATCCTCAACCGATGGCAGGGCTCCATTGAATACTATGTCATTCTGATGCTTCCACAACTTCCAAAGCACCAGAGCAATTACTGTCCACGTCTCCTTCCTCATATGTTTTTGCGGATTTAGATCAGTCCACCACTTCATGAGGATTTAGAACACATATATATTCATGAAAACATAATATTTTCATATCTGAAATCATAGCACTTGGGCCCTAGTGACAAGCATTAAGCATAGCAAAGTCATAGCAACATCAATCTCAAAACATAGTGGATACTAGGGATCAAGCCCTAACAAAACTAACTCGATTACATGATAAATCTCATCCAACCCATCACCATCCAGTAAGCCTATGATGGAATTACTCACACACGGTGGTGAGCATCATGAAATTGGTGATGGAGGAAGATTGGTGATGATGATGGCGATGAATCCCCCTCTCTGGAGCCCCGAATGGACTCCAGATCAGCCCTCCCGATGAAGAACAGGAGGCGGCTGCGGCGGCTCCGTATCATAAAACGCGATGAATCCTTCTCCTTGATTTTTTTTCTATCCGGATGTGAGTTGGAGTTAGGATTGGAGGAGGTTCAGGGGGCCCATAAGACACCAGGGTATGCCCCCAGGGGGGCGCCATCCAGGCTTGTGGCCAATGGGTGGCCCCCCTCTGGTTGATTCTTTCGCCAATATTTTTTATATATTCCAAAAATATTCTCCGTAAATTTTGAGGTCAATCTAAGAACTTTTATTTCTGCAAAAAAACACCATGGCAATTATGCTAAAAACAGTGTCAGTCCATGTTAGTTCCATTCAAATCATACAAATTAGAGTCCAAAACAAGGGCAATAGAGTTTGGAAAAGTAGATACGATGGAGATGTATTAGTCACCCATCCTTAGACTGCTCCATCCCGAGCATGCTTAACTTTTGTGTTCTATTCGACTAGGCTAGCGGATGGGAAGCCGCCCTTGCTGATGGGAATCGCCTTCTTGTCTTTCAGGCGTTTCATGCTGGTCACCCTATGAGACCTACTCCCTACTATCACTCGCGTTCGTGCTTTAAGAAACTATGTTCAATAATTACATGGCAGGTGTGTCGCCACCTAGCCTTCTATGAGCACTGACATTGGCAGCGGGAAAACGATGGGAGAAGAGGTGGGAAAACGATGGGAGAAGAGGCGGGAAACCGATGGGAGGAGTGGCGGGAAATGGTAGCGTGTTTGGATATATAACAACATTAATGTGGAAAAGTTTTTTTACATGAATATGGAAAACTTAGTAGAGAAGGAAGCGTGAGCTAGCTGGATGCATGCGCATAGTGCTTACCCATATAAAAAATCACAACCGGAATTGCATGTGTTGTCGAAAGGGATGAGGATTGTCGTTCGATCTAGGACATTCCAATGGTGCAGGCGTATGATCCGTGGGGTTTGGGTTCTGGCCAATCAGAATGCATGACTCAGATTGCGCGCGCAGCAGGGGGCATCGGCCAAGGTTTGGTAGGCACACGACTTTTATGAGTGAACCGTGTGCTATTTGGAAACATTTCGTGAGAATCTCGGTTTTTAAATCCCCATAAATCCAAAACTCACCCAGAAATCGTGAAACTTGGCATGGTGTCATGACATGGCACATATATGTCGAGGAATTTTTTTGTCCATTTTGGGGCAATTTTTATTACAAGCCTCTTACAAACCAGAGCTTCTCTTAAGAAGCCTCGTGGTTCCAATAGGGAAATGTGTCCCCCTTGTGGGCGAAACAATAATCACAGCCTCTTTTCGCCTTGTATTTTCTTTGTGGCACCCCGGCTCAGAGCGACCGGTTTACCCTGCATTGCCAACCCAGAGATCATGTCTTCTGGCAATACACAACATCTTGGTACAGAAATCACCGCTTTATTGAACTAGCGGAAGCATAGTGTGACATTACATCAAGTAGCGAGGCCAAGCGGCACACTCGATGCGGCTGAACAATATGTACATTATTTAGTGAACATAAAGGGGCCTCGAGCATGAAATCTACACGGCAGCGGAACAACGACGTAGCGGGACTCCATAGCATAGGGACACCGATGTGGACACGGTCTAGACACGGCAGTGCTCCGATCTAGTTAGACTTTCCTGAAATCTGGCATAACACGCCAGGTCAGTACATTGAATGTACTTGCAAGCTCGCAGCAAACAGAACCATAATGATAAACAATATCATGACATTTAATCAAGTTGAATGCAAACATCAACATACTACTCATGCAGTGAAACCAAACTTGTGCATTGAGTCAATCGGACTCTCTCTTACCAACAGGTTGCCTCGCAACCGAATAGTGATCACGACGGATCACGAACGGAACCATACTGGGTTCAACAGGTTACCTCGTAACCAAACAGTGATCACTCCCGGATCACAACTGATACCACAATAATCAGTCTCACTAACATCATTATGATTCAACCAGTGCAATGCAAATAACTTAGTGTGCAATATTTATTTATGAAAGTTGATCCATGGTGTGACATACTTCCGAACTGGGCCCTTATCCACGGGCGCGGCTATCAATACATTAATACACTCTACAGAGGTAGCACACTTTACCCACACCACGGAACCCATGGCCTCGCACTCCCATTCGAGTGGACTAATGACATTCCGACAGAACTCTCCCATTGCCATTTCACTCTTACGGACACTCCAACCAACTCCCCACTGGTATTAGTCATGGGTGACCGAGCCTACCAAAGGCAAAACAACCACCATCGTGGCAAATAAATGGTCCCAAACGGGGACAAGGTACCATAACAACAACAGGTCCACAAGGTTATGTCTGCTTACCGGGCCAGGGTAACTCACGCACATAACCTTCCCTTGTTGGAGGCACCAATAAGAGGCATGACAACAGAACGAGTAACGGCCTCCCCATACTAAGGCAAATGTGGTTGCACTTGTCAGCCCGATTCAGTGGCACCATGACCCGACCAACTTTATGTTCAAGTTCAATTATCATCAGGTTTAACTTGAAAATAAAAATGCTCGAGTCACTATATGCCATGCATATGCAACCATATATATTCATCATATATCACTAAGAAATAATAGATCAACCTTATTCACAGTTCTACTTGCACAAACTCAACTTTCAACATTTCTGGTTCTTTCTTACTCGTCATTTATACTCATCACTTTAGTTGTCATTTATCAAATAAAACTCATTATGCATATAGGAAAAATAATACCGATGATCATATTATTATAGCCATGACAAACTTACTTAGTTCAACTACTCAAGCTATGTCTCACTAGTTCAAGCATTCATTTCTGTTAACTAAGCATTTTGATCATGACAACCTAAATAACACGAGAATTATTTATTTTAATACTATATGCAATGAATATCATATAAATTCAAGTAGAAAATCATGGATATTGCAAAAACACCATGAAAATGTTGTTGTGGCTTGCCTTAGTGCGGAGGACCTTCACACTCCTCCTGGATGCCTTCAAGACAAGCTTCACCTTCTGAAAATAAATCAAATGACAAAAAGAAAATATCAAGAACACTTCTGAAAATTACCATAAATTCGAAGCAGCAAGGAAAAATCCCATCTTGGGTGTGCTGCTAGGATTTTCTAGTAAGAACAGAATGCAATAAGAATCAACTCATTTGGACTTGTAGAATAAAAGTTACAGCTAGTCAAAGTTCTTGCCAAATTTGAACTAAATTTCAATTAAAAGAAAAATCAGAGGGGGTGACGTCGAAGGCGTAAACCGCCTAGGTGCCACCACTCATACCGCTTCGACCGCGGCCTGAGTGGCTGACAACAGGCCCTAGTGGTCAGGTCGGAGGGGGAGGGGGGAGAAGCAGAGTCTGGCGGCGCGGTGACGATGCTTTCTCCGGCGACAAGATCTAGAAGGATAGGATTGTAGAGGAGATCTAGGCGCACCTGCCCGTACCCGTAGCATGGCTAGGGGTGGCCGGACGGGGTCGGAATGGAGCTCTCCAGCAGCGGCAGCGGGCGGAGCTCGTCGGAGATGGTGGTTCCGGCAAAGCAGGGCCAGTCGAGCAGCTCCAACGGCACCAGCACACACTAGTGGACCACCACGAACACGCCGGAGTGGTCAGTGGAGCTCGAGTGGCTCTAGAGAGGGAGGGGCAGAGGACGGGGATCACCAGCGAGCTCGGGGCGGGGAGAGGGGCCAGATGCCTGCCCGGCCTGGCTGCGGCTTCCTACGATGGTGTGGAGGTGTGTTGAGTGTGTGTGCGGAGAGAAACGAGATCGGGGGAGCCCTATTTAAAGACGAGGCCGAGGCGGAGATCGAGAGCTCGCCGGAGCTCTCTAGAGTGTTGCTCGGCGACGAATGGTGTCAGCGAGAGGGGGAGAAAATGTCGGAGATCACGCGGGGACTGTAGACAAGCTGCGTAGAGCACAGGAGCGCGGTACTCGAAGAGCACAGGGGCACGGGCGCACTGTTGCCCTGGCCGCGCCATGCCCGTGCTCGCTACGGCGAGCTCCGGAGCCGGTGAGCGCCAGGGTGGAGTTAATGGGGTTCAAAAGGGATGGGGCACAGTTTGGGAAGGTGCAGTAGCCTGGGCAGCGAGCAAGCGCGAAATAGAGGAGCTGGCGCACCGCAGAGCGCGTCGGCCGCATGCCAGCCCCGTTGGACGAACATGGTCACCGCGTGAACTTTGGCATCAGGCTGAGCTAAGCACAAACACCATATCTAGCACTTAGTCCTTAGTGATTTTGGTTGTTTTGCATGGTTGGCTGGGCCACAGGTGCACTGTGGGAGTGGCTTTCTTCCTGGCAAGTTTCTGTGCAGAAACTTGTGAGCTTCATTCAGAGAAATTTAGTGAGAACTAAAGGTTGTGCTTTGGGGTTTAGCAGTCTCTTAGGAGGGTAATCAAGCTTAGAAAAGATCAGCCCCAAAAGATCAAGCAAAAATATACTTGTTGTGCAATGTGATCATTCTGTCCAGAACAAAAATGATTTGCTGTAGCAAAAATATTTCGAAAATTTTATGCAATATTTTTGCTCAGAAAGGTGCCCTAGGGTTCAAAGAATATTTGTGAATTTATTCAGGATTTTTGGAGCAAGAAATCTAGGGGTTGCTTTGGAGCATACTTCTGTGAAGTGATTTTCAGGGAAGAAAATGAATAGTTTTCTTTTGCGAAAAATATTCCTTGGGCTTTTATTGGAGTTTTTCAGAGAACGAAAGGTGAGTTAGAGGTGGATGGGTCACTTGGGTGAAAGTCAAGGGTAGGCCCAAGTGCTTAAATCCATTTGAATAGATTCAGAACTCCAAATCCAAAGCAAATGCAAATGGAAGTCTAGAAAAAGAGAGAGAAGGCAAATCCAGGGTGTCACAAACCTCCCCCACTTAAGATGAATCTCGTCCTCGAGATTCGGTTGCTCTGGAAAACAATTCTGGGTAGGTTGTCCTTAAAAATTCCTCTCTTTCCCAGGTTGCTTCTTCTTCGGTGTGATGCTCCCACTGGACTTTGTAGAATTTGATCGCTTTGTTGTGTGTGACCCTTTCTGCCTCATCCAAGATTCTGAATGGTCTCTCCTCATAAGTTAAATATTTGGCAAGCTCAATTTCTGACATATCAGTCCTCTTCTTGGGTGGTGAAATACACCTTCGCAGCTGTGATACGTGGAACACGTTGTGTACTTCCGACAATTCTGGTGGCAATTCCAACTGATAAGCAACTGTGCCAACTCGTGTCATGACCGGGAACAGACCAATATATCTTGGTGCCAATTTACCTCGAATCTAAAATCTCTTGACTCCCTTCATGGGTGTGACTCGGAGATACACGTGTTCACCAGGCTCAAAAACTGACTTGTCGATGTTTGGCATCATAATAACTTTTCTGTCGTGACTTAGCCAGTTGTAGTCTATCTTAAATTTCCTTGACTTGTTTCTCTGCCACTAATATCAGATCAGTACCGAAGATATGGCTGTCTCCGGTTTGAGACCAATTTAATGGAGTGTGGCACTTACGGCCGTACAAAGCTTCAAAGGGTGACAATTTCAGACTGGTTTGAAAACTATTGTTGTATGAGAATTCCGCATATGGCAGACAATCTTCCCATTTGGGTCCATGGGCTAAGGCACATGCTCGAAGCATATCTTCAAGGATTTTATTTACCCACTCGGTCTGACCGTCTGTCTATGGATGATAGGCGGTGCTATATATGAGAGCAGTCACCAAAGCTTGATGGAGTCGGGACCAGAATGCGGAGGTAAACAATGAACCTTGGTCCGAAGGATTGTTTTTGGCACTCCATGCAAACTGACAATCCGGGATACATATAATTGTGCAAGTTGATCAGCGCGAAAGGTGGTGCGGATGGGAATAAAGTGGGTCACTTTAGTCAGCGTGTCCAGTATGACCCGTATAGCATCATTGCCTCGGTGAGTCCTGGGTAGACCAGTGATAAAGTCCATGCAGACATCATCCCATTTCCATTGCGAGACGGGTAGAGGTTGGAGAAGTCCAGCGGGTTTCTTGTGTTCCGCCTTTAATTTGTTGCAGATGTCATAACGAGCGACAAAATATGTGATGTTCCTTTTCATTCCATTCCACCAAAATATCTGGCTAAGGTCTTCGTACATTATAGTGCTGCCTGGGTGTATCGAATATGAGGATTCGTGTGCTTCTGCCAAAATTTTCTTACTCAAATCTGCTTGCTCAGGTACGCATATCCGTCCTCGGAACCTGAGTGTACCTAGTGCGTCCTCTGAGAAATCTTGAGTCAGGCCTTCTTGCAGACGGTGGAGATGTCGTTGCAGAGTCTTGTCGTCAGCCTATGCCATGCGAATCTCCCCTTCTGGAGTAGGAGTTACTTCCAAAATATTCGCAAGACCGACATTTACTATTACCAAGTTTAGTTGAGCGATCTCTTGCTAGAGTTCTGGAGGCAAAGATTCCAGCATGGCGTTTAAACTAGCAGGCTTGCGACTGAGGGCATCAGCAACTATGTTGGCTTTTCCCGGATGGTAATTTATTCCTAGATCATAGTCCTAGACCAACTCGAGCCATCTTCGTTGTCGAAGGTTTAAGTCTGGCTGGGTAAATATATATTTGAGACTCTTGTGGTCGGTAAATATTTGACAACTCTTTCCAATGAGGTAATGTCTCCAAATCTTTAGAGAGTGCACAACAGGGGCCAGTTCCAAATCATGTGTAGGAAAATTTCCTTCATGAGGTTGTAGCTGGCGAGATGCGTAAGCTACCACCTTGTTGTCTTGCATAAGTACGCACCCAATACCCTTTCTGTATGCGTCACAGTACACATCAAAGCTGCGGTAAATGTCTGGGAGAGTCAGTACTCGTGCTGATGTCAATCTGGTTTTTAGCTCGTTAAAGCTCTGCCCGCAATCCTCAGTCCATTCAAACTTCTTGTCTTTCTTGAGGAGTTTTGTCATTGGCTTGGCAATTTTGGAGAATCCTTCGATGAACCGACGGTAGTATCCGGCTAATCCAAGGAAACTCCGGACTTCGGATACCATTGTGGGTGCTGCCAATCGAGCACATCTTTCACTTTGCTGGGATCTACTTCGATACCTTCTACTGACAGAACATGCCCCAGAAATCCGACTTGTTTGAGCCAAAGCTCACACTTGCTAAATTTTGCATACAACTGATGGCCATGGAGTCTCTGTATGACTGCTCGGAGGTGTTCCTTGTGTTCTTCGTTACCTTTAGAGTATATGAGAATATCATCGATGAAAACCACCTCAAACTTATCCAAGAATTCCATGGACACCTTATTCATCATATGCATGAAAAAGGCAGGGGCATTTGTGAGACCGAAGGACATCACCATATATTCATAGAGACCGTAATGGGTAATGAACGCGGTCTTAGGAATATCTTCCTTCTTGATCTTCAGTTGATGATATCCGGTCCTTAAATCAATCTTGCAAAATACTTTTGCACCATTGAGCTGATCAAACAAATCCTCAATCCTTGGTAGTGGGTATTCGTTCTTGATGGTGACATCATTCAACTGACGGTAGTCCACGCACATTCTGAGACCACCGTCTTTCTTGTCTATAAATATTGCAGGTGATCCCCATGGTGACGAGCTTGGGCGGATATATCCTTTCCGCGACATCTCATCCAACTGCTTCTTTAATTCCACGAGTTTGGAGGAAGGCATCCAATAATAATTTTTGTACAATGGTGCAGTCCCTGTTACAAGGTCAATTGCAAACTCAAGCTCTCTGTCTGGAGGCATTCCGGGCAATTCCTCAAGGAATACATCGAGAAATTCACTGACCGCAGGTATCAGATCCAATTCTTCGGCTACTACAGTGAAGATCGTCTCCCTTTTGGCTATGGCTTTGCGGGCATAAAACTGTATGGCTTGCCCTTCCTGATTTGTCAGGGTGACTTCTCGGGTCGCACAATTTATGCATACTTGATATTGAGTCAACCAGTTCATTCCCAAAATAACATCCAACTTGGCAAACTCGATGACTATCAAAGTGGTTGGAAAACGACTCCCTTGTTATCAATCTCCAAATTTTTGCAGACCAGATGGCTTTTGATCACGGATCCGAGGATTGAACCAGCATACCTTTTCCCAAAAGCGAGCAAGGCAATTTGTTTTGGGCAACGAAACTCCAAGAAATAGAAGAGTCAGAAGCCCCAGAGTAAATAAAATTATTGCAGGTATGTTATTAACAAGGAACATACCAATGATGACTTCGGGGTTTTCCAGGGCTTCATCTACAGAGAGGTTATGAACTTGCCCTTGGACGAGCTTCTGGGTATGATATGGCCCCATGTGATTGACTTGCGGACGAAATGGAGCATTTGACTTCTTGGGACACTGCCTGGCATAATGTCCGGTTAGGCCACAATTAAAGCAGGCGTTGTTGTGCTAATGCTCCTCATGCAGTGGTCTAATCATAACATACTTGGCTTGAGTAGTGGTCTTGTTCACATTCTCCTGCCAATTTGGTTTATACTCCACTTGAGTCTGTTGCTAGGTACGGGCCTTCTGTATGGGCTGTCCGTCCTTCTTCGGCTCAAATTTACACTTGTGGTCATCATTTGCGGGTCAGTTGTCTTGCACAGGCTTGTACTCTCTTTTTGCAATGAGGGCCTTGTTCACCAGAGATTGAAAATATGGAAAGTTGAGCATACAGAGAACACTCCTGAGGTTTTGATTTAATCCTACAAGGAACCTGTCAATCTTCCTTTCTTCTGTGGCCACAACATAAAGGGAATAATGGTCCAGATGGTTGAACTTGTGCAAATATTCACTTACTGACAGACTTCCTTGAGTGAGACCAAGAAATTCACGTTGCTTGACCTTCATGATACCAGCTGGAATACGATACTTGAGAAATTGGTCCTTGAAATTAGTCCACGTAATTTCTTCTCATGAGGGCCATAGAGCTTTAGCATTATCCCACCATATAGCAGAGGCTACTTCAAGATAATGGGTGGCGAAGGAACCTTGTTAGCTTTGTCAGTGCAAGCAATCTCAAGTTTCCTCTCAATAGTTCGCAACCAATCATCTACTTCCAACAGGTCAACCACTTGACTTAAACTGGGAGGCTTAGTCCTTTGAAAATCTAACAGCTTGGAGTGATGACCATTTTGATTTCCATTCTGCCCAACCATAGCTTGCACACTTTTTAACAGCTCAATCAGATCATTGTTCCTTCTTTCCTCAAACATGCGCATAATTTTGCTCATTGGAGGGTGGATTTGGCGGTGGAGGCGGTGGTTGCGAATACGGCTCGGGGGAGTGTCCTGCCTGTCTTGCTGAGCAACGAATAGGGATATCCTCACAAGCCTACGTGCTACTGCCTCCCCGCATCATCCCACTGTTTATTTTCCCGATAAGAGGAATCATGATGAGAGACATCCAATCATGGGAAGAAAAGCTAGCGACAAACCCGAAAAAGCAAACGAATGAACCGAGAAACACAACGATCGAATAAAAAGTTCCAACATAATTATACATAGACTCATACATGAAAGGTAGTCATCATGACAGGTGCGACTACTCGCATACATGCATCATGGCTCATACAACTACATCCGTACATCACATGACTACTGCTGATACTCAGACGATCTAGGACTCTGCCGGTGCTGCCGGATCCTCTCCTGAGTCAGACCCAGATCCTGACTGACAACGCCAATCGAAACCTCCGAGTTAAAGCTAACGCGATGACGCTGCCTCGAGGGCTCTCCCTCAGGGGTAGGCGCGGGATGACAAGGGGTCATGGGAGCTGCAGGGGTAGCTAGAAGAGACGCCCACTCAGCAGGAGCATTGTGTGGGTTCATAATCGAGGTGCCCGAGATACTCGGGGGAGTAACCGAAGAAATAGGCGAGCTAGAACTGGGCACAATATAAGGAGTAAATCCCATAGAATGTGGAGTAGGGTAGGATCTAGCAGCGGCTAAAGCAGAATGAGCACAATTCAGCTCTCGAGCCAACTCGTGAATCAGAAGATAACTAGCAGTGATATATCGAGAAAGGTGGCTAGTGTCACTATTAGACGCCGGATCAACGGAATGAAAGCGAACACGGCCATCATCGTGCAGAGATGGGTAGAAACGAAAACCTGAGTGGTTCTGCATCCGAGCCTTAGCATAACGTAACTCAACAAAAATCCCGAATGCAACATACTGGATGGCTTGAGTGGCGGTGGATGCATAACCGCTCTGAGAGGTACGAGTGTATGAACCTGCTGACGAACTGGTGCATAGAGTAACCATGGTGTGATACTCATACACGGAGTCGGCTAAATGCTCCTAGTTCACCCGATATGTTGGGTCGTCACCGTGGGGGTACAGTCGACGCCACACGCTACGAAGGAGATCCGGAGAAGTGTAGGGCATCAGCTGCAACTGACATGGATACAGCACGGGAGCCATCTACACTCACAACCATTAACCGGTTAGAAATAATAACAGGTCTAATGCATGCAATGCAGTGCAGCATCCAGATGCAAATACTAACGGCAGTCAATTAGCAAACTAACTAATGTTTACTTTGTGTGTCGGGGTCTAGCATTTCCTATAGTCATCGCGGCTCTGATACCAAGCGTTCTGGCATCCCAGCTCAGAGCGACCGCTTTACCTGCATTGCCAACCCAGAGATCATGTCTTCTGGCAATACACAACATCTTGGTACAGAAATCACCGCTTTATTGAACTAGCGGAAGCATAGTGTGACATTACATCAAGTAGCGAGGCCAAGCGGCACACTCGGTGCGGCTAAACAATATGTACACTCTTTAGTGAACATAAAGGGGCCTCGGACACGACATCTACACGGCAGAGGAACAACGACATAGCAGGACTCCATAGCACAGGGACACCGATGTGGACACGGTCTAGACACGGCAGCATTCTGATCCAGTTAGACTTTCCTGAAATCTGGCATAACACGCCAGGTCAGTACATTGAATGTACTTGCAAGCTCACAGCAAACAGAACCATAATGACAAACAATATCATGACATTTAATCAAGTTGAATGCAAACATCAACATACTACTCATGCAGTGAAACCAAACTTGTGCATTGAGTCACCCGGGCTCTCTCTTACCAATAGCTTGCCTCGCAACCGAACAGTGATCACGACGGATCACGAACGGAACCATACTGGGTTCAACAGGTTACCTTGTAACCAAACAGTGATCACTCCCGGATCACAATTGATACCACAATAATCAATCTCACTGACATCATTATGATTCAACCAGTGCAATGCAAATAACTTAGTGTGCAAGATTTATTTATGAAAGTTGATCCATGGTGTGACTTACTTACAAACTAGGCCCTTATCCGTGGGCGTGGCTATCAATAGATTAATACACTCTACATAGGTAGCACACTTTACCCACACCACGGAACCCATGGCCTCGCACTCCCATTCGGGTGGACCAACGGCATTCTGACAGAACTCTCCCATTGCCATTTCACTCTGACGGCCACTCTGACCAACTCCCCACTGGTATTAGTCATGGGTGATTGAGCCTACCAAAGGGAAAACAACGACCGTCGTGGCAAATAAACGGTCCCAAAC
This sequence comes from Triticum dicoccoides, assembly GCF_002162155.2. Classification (NCBI taxonomy): domain Eukaryota; kingdom Viridiplantae; phylum Streptophyta; class Magnoliopsida; order Poales; family Poaceae; genus Triticum; species Triticum dicoccoides. The sequence goes on along the minus strand of NC_041393.1, from coordinate 504,007,128 downwards.
AGGGACAAGGTACCATAACAACAACAGGTCCACAAGGTTATATCTGGTTACCGGGCCAGGGTAACGCACGCCCATAACCTTCCCTTGTTGGAGGCACCGACAAGAGGCATGACAACAGAACGACTAATGGCCTCCCCATACTAAGGCAAATGTGGTTGCACTTGTCAGCCCGATTCAACGGCACCATGACCCGACCAACTTTATGTTCAAGTTCAATTATCATCAGGTTTAACTTGAAAATAAAAATGCTCGAGTCACTATATGCCATGCATATGCAACGATATATCATGCATCATATATCACTAGAAAATAACAGATCAACCTTATTCATAGTTCTACTTGCACAAACTCAACTTTCAACATTTCTGGTTCTTTCTTACTGGTCATTTATACTCATCACTTTAGTTGGCATTTATCAAATAAAACTCGTTATGCATATAGGAAAAATAATACCGATGATCATATTATTATAGCCATGACAAACTTACTTAGTTCAACTACTCAAGCTATGTCTCACTAGTTCAAGCATTCATTTCTGTTAACTAAGCATTGTGATCATGACAACCTAAATAACACAAGCATTATTTATTTTAATACTATATGCAATCAATATCATATAAATTCAAGTAGAAAATCATGGATATTGCAAAGACACCATGACAATGTTGTTGTGGCTTGCCTTAGTGCAGAGGAGCTTCACACTCCTCCTGGATGCCTTCAAGACAAGCTTCACCTTCTGAAAATAAATCAAATGACAAAAAGAAAATATCAAGAACACATATGAAAATTACCAGAAATTCTAGGCAGCAAGGAAAAATCCCATCTTGAGTGTGCTGCTAGCATTTTCCAGTAAGAACAGAATGCAAAAAGAATCAACTCATTTGGACTAGCAGAATAAAAGTTATAGCTAGTCAAAGTTCTGGCCAAATTTGAACTAAATTTGAATTAAAAGAAAAACCAGAGGGGGTGACGTCGAAGGTGTAAACCGCCTGGGCGCCACCACTCATACCGCTTCATCCGCAGCCTAAGTGGCTGACATCGGGCCCCAGTGGTCAGGTCGGAGGGGGAGGGGGAGAGAAGCAGAGTCGGGCGGCGCGGTGACAATGCTTTTTGCGGCGACGAGATCTAGATGGATATGGTTGTAGAGGAGATCGAGGCACACCTGCCCGTACCGTAGCGTGGCTAGGGGTGGACGGACGGGGTCGGAATGGAGGTCTCTAGCAGCGGCAGCGGGTGGAGCTCGTCGGAGATGGTGGTTCCGGTGAAGCAGGGCCAGTCCAGCAGCTCCAACGGCACCAGCTTGCACCAGTGGACGACCACGAACACGGCGGAGTGGTCAGTGGAGCTCGAGCGGCACTAGAGAGTGAGGGGGCAGAGGACGGGGATCGCCAGCAAGCTCGGGGCGGGGACAGTGGCCAGAGGCCTGCCCGGCCGGGCTGCGACTTCCTACGGTGGTGTGGAGGTGGGCTAAATGTGTGTGCGGAGAGAAACGAGCTCAAGGGAGCTCTATTTATAGGCGAGGCTGATGCGGGGATCAAGAACTCGCCGGAGCTCTCTAGAGTGTCGCCTGGCTACGAATGGCGTCAGTGAGAGGGGCAGAAGATGTCGGAGATCACACGGGGGCTATAGACGACCTGCAACGAGCACAGGAGCATGGTACGCGAAGAGCATAGGAGCATGGGCGCACTGTTGCCCTGGCCGCGCCGTGCATGTGCTCGCTACAGCGAGCTTCGGCGTCAGCGAGCGCCAGGGTGGAGTTAATGGGGTTCAAACAAGGATGGGGGCGCGGTTTGTCAAGGTGCGGCAGCCTGGGCAACGATCACGCATGAAACAGAGGAGCTGGCGTACCGCAGAGCGCGTCGGCCGCATGCCATCCCCCTTGGACGAACGTGGTCACTGCGTGAACTTTGGCATCAGGCTGAGCTAAGCGCAAACACCGTGTCTAGCACTTAGTCCTTAGTGGTTTTGGTTGTTTTGCATGGTTGGCTGGGTCACAGGTGCACTGTGGGAGTGGCTTTCTTCCTGGCAAGTTTCTAGACAGAAACTTGTGAGCTTCACTGAGAGAAATTTAGTGAGAACTAAAGGTTGTGCTTTGGGGTTTAGCAGTCTCTTAGGAGGGTAATCAAGCTCAGAAAAGATCAGCCCCAAAAGATCAAGCAAAAATATACTTGTTGTGCAAAGTGATCATTCTGTCCAGAATAGAAATGATTTTCTGTAGCAAAAATATTCCAAAAATTTATGCAATGTTTTTGCTCAGGAAGGTGCCCTAGGGTTCAAAGAATATTTGTGAATTTATTCAGGATTTTTGGAGCAAGAAATCTAGGGGTTGCTTTGGAGCATACTTCTCTGAAGTGATTTTCAGGGAAGAAAATGAATATTTTTCTTTTATGAAAAATATTCATTGGGCTTTCGTTGGAGTTTTTCAGAGAATGAAAGGTGAGTTAGAGGTGGATGGGTCACTTGGGTGAAAGTCAAGGGTAGGCCCAAATGTTTAAATCCATTTGAATTGATTCAAAACTCCAAATCGAAAGCAAATGCAATTGAAAGTCCAGAAAGAGAGAGAGAAGGCAAATCCAGGCTGTCACAAACCTCCCCCACTTAAGATGAATATCATCCTCGAGATTTGGTTGCTTGGGAAAACAATTCTGGGTAGGTTGGCCTTAAAAATTCATCTCTTTCCCAGGTTGCTTCTTCTTCGGTGTGATGCTCCCACTGGACTTTGTAGAATTTGATCGCTTTGCTGCGTGTGACCCTTTCTGCCTCATCCAAGATTCTGAACGGTCTCTCCTCATAAGTTAAATCTTTGGCAAGCTCAATTTCTGACATGTCAGTCCTCTTCTCGGGTGGTGAAATACACCTTCGCAGCTGTGATACGTGGAACACGTTGTGTACTTCCGACAATTCTAGTGGCAATTCCAACTGATAAGCAACCGTGCCAACTCGTGTCATGACCGGGAACGGACCAATATATCTTGGTGCCAATTTACCTCGGATCTGAAATCTCTTGATTCCCTTCATGGGTGTGACTTGGAGATACACGTGTTCACCAGGCTCAAAAACTGACTTGCTGATGTTTGGCATCATAATAACTTTTCTGTCGTGACTTAGCCAATTGTAGTGTATCTTAAATTTCCTTGACTTGTTTCTCTGCCTCTAATATCAGATCAGTACCGAAGATATGGCTGTCTTCGGTTTGAGACCAATTTAATGTAGTGCGGCACTTACGCCCGTACAAAGCTTCAAAGGGTGACATTTTCAGACTGGTTTGAAAAATATTGTTGTATGAGGATTCCGCATATGGCAGACAATCTTCCCATTTAGGTCCATGGGCTAAGGCACACGCTCGAAGCATATCATCAAGGATTTGATTTACCCGCTTGGTCTGACCGTCTGTCTGTGGATTATAGGTGGTGCTATATTTGAGAGAAGTCCCCAAAGCTTGATGGAGTCGGGACCAGAATGCAGAAGTAAACAATGAACCTCGGTCTGAAGTGATTGTTTTTGGCACTCCATGCAAACTGACAATCCTGGATACATATAATTGTGCAAGTTGATCAGCGCGAAAGGTGGTGCGGATGGGAATAAAGTGGGCCACTTTAGTCAGCGTGTCCACTATGACCCATATAGCATCATTGCCTCGGTGAGTCCAGGGTAGACTGGTGATAAAGTCCATTGAGACACCATCCCATTTCATTGCAAGATTGGTAGAGGTTGGAGAAGTTCGGCGGGTTTCTGGTGTTCCGCATTTAGTTTGTTGCAGATTCACAACAAGCGACAAAATATGCGATCACTACAAAAAATACACTTCCGTGATGATACGTGTTTGTCACAGTAGGTCACGTTTTTTGTCATGCATGTACATCCATGACGATTTTATGACAGAATCAAGATAATCATAAATGTGCTATCGTAGAAGTGTTCCATGACATTACCAAAATTATCATCACGGAAGTGTCCACTTCCACGACGATAAATCGCGCGTCACGGAAGTGCTTTCGTCAAGGGTGACCGTCATGTGGCATCCATCGTAACGGAACGCCGTTAAGCTACTGGGTACGGTTTTGGATCCAATAACCCGTTAACAGCCCCGACCAATGGGGATTTTCCACGTTTAAAATCATCATTGGCTGAAGGAAACACGTGTAGGCTCACCGTTGGGACAGATGTCATCCACTCATTGGACCCAAGGCGCCTATGATACGTCAACACATGGCACGGCCCAACAGAGGCCCATTCCTGTGAAAAGGCCGGCCCGTTTGACTTGGTCAAAAGGTGGCGGGCTGGCCCACGGAAAGCCTGTTAACGGCATGTTCGCATATAGCCCATTTACAGCCCGCTAACCCAGGGCCCTTTACGACCTCTCTGAATTAGGCCCAGTAGCTTCATCTGGGCTGTCCAATATGATTCCAGCCTGTTTTAACTCCCGGACCATGTATGGCCCATGACTTCTTTTTTTGAGATAATATGGCCCATGACATCTTTCAGCCCATATGAGGCCCTTTGTAACTCTTGGCCCATTAATGGCCCGTGGTGAAACTGGCCCATAATGAACAATGTGTCACTTTATACCCGTTAACGGCCCATTATTCCATTGGGCCGTTTCCAGCCCAAGTTATCTTTTGGCCTTCTCAGGTCCCATTTATTCTTGGGCTCATTTCCAGCATTCGGTTACTTATGGCCCGTTACTGTCATTTTCTGCTTGTGGGCCAAATTCAGCCCGTTGTTATAGTCGGCCCATTTTTGGCCCGTTAATACGTTGGGCCGTTTTCATGTCAAAAAACCCCGTTGGTCTGTTTTCATAGAGTTATCAAATACGGTCTATTAACGGCCCATTATGGTCCACGAATAGTATGGCCCATGATTGGTGAAATGGTGATACGCCCCATAGAATGCCCATGGATCCTACGGCCCGTAGAAGGCCCATGGATCCTACGGCCCGCAGAAGGCCCATGGATCATACGGCCCTTAGAAGGCCCATGGATCCTATGGCCCGTATAGAAGGCCAATGGATCCTACGGCCCGTAGAAGGCCCATGGATCATACGGCCCGTAGGAGGCCCATGGTTACAACAGTACGTGTGTTGCCACGATTATTTTAGCCTAGTTACCAAAAATAGGCTATTGTGGCCACTAGAAAAACACAGAAAAAGAACTGCAGTGACTACAAGCAAACAACTAAACAAGACAATAAGGAAAGAAATAAGCAAGCAATTAATGCTAGCCTATTACCGCTATTACACATATTACATCCACTGGGCATCAAAGTTCGCCACCAGTGCAAATGTAGGGAACAAAGCAGCATATTACATACACTGGCCGTCAAAATTGGCTACCAGTGCAAATAAACGCGGCAGCAAAACAAGAGCATAACTGAAACAACTTCAGAAGAGCTCAAGAAACGTTATCCTGGGTATCCACCATGCTGGCAATAAGCTTAACAAGCTTATTAGCTTTGTCGTGTTTGGCGCTAAAATCCTCCAACGCTAGTTGTTGCACCAGAAAGTATGCATCTGAATGCTCCAGGGACTTCCGCAGTCCTTCCGCTTCTTGTTGCAGCACAGCTGATCGATGTCTTTCAACTTGTAGTTGAGACTCAAGAAACCAAACTGATTCAGACAGTGAGTTTGAATAGCTTGTGCAAGCGGTAGTGGCGAGTAACTCGAACACTAAACCAAGACAGGACTTTGGGGTTGTCTCACTGTCTTCAAGATAGTCTTCCTTAGCTATTTTATCAGCTTTGTTGGAGACCAACAAGGATGTGTCACTATCCTGAACCTTATCTGCATTACTTCCTTTACCATTGCTTAATAAAGCACTCTTCCCCAATATTCTGTCAGCATTCTAAAAGAAGAAACAAGCAGACACATAACAATTTTAGCATGTACTAGTATATGAAACTCATTTTGGTGAACCAGTTCATTAGTAAGGTGGACATGGTTAAACTACCAAGTATTCTATTGCCAAGTACTAGTACATATAAAAGCATCAAACAAACATATATCTATGTCCTATGGTCATTGCATTGTCTTGCCAAATCAAAATAGAGACATGGTTCAAATCATATCAGTTCAAGACAAAGCAACAGTGAAGGAATACAAAGAGTGGGAAACTACATGGCACAACAAGATTTCAGATGGGTACCACGGGTCTACATGTACAACAACACTATTGGCTCTGTTGTGATGCTAGTAATGTGCATGATATGAGAAGTCAACTGTATACACAATTGAAATTGAAATCAATAGAGCTATTGATAAGAGCAAACCTGTTAAAGAAACATGCATGAACATACCTGCTGTGTCATTGGAGTTTCGAGTGGATCCTTCAATTTAAAAATAAGTTTGTATGAGTAAATACAGTGATACAAGAGCAAAGCAGTATGCACGATACCAATCATAGTTAAAAAAGACACGCATGTACAACCGGGGTGCTATCTCCACCAAGAGGTAGCATAGTTTTATTTGAAGACCGTGTTTTTAGTCTGCTAGATACTGGCATCACCCGCTCCAATTCAAATGGCTGATAAACAGGAAACATAGTTGAATGTACAAACATTGTATGAGAGACAGATGCAATAGATAGTGTGGAAAAAAGAGGGCATGAAATAGTTGACATGTATATTGTTTTACTAAAACGGATAGCGTGACATAATTTCACATATATGATGTATCTAAACTAGATAGCATAGCATAACATAATTCAAAGATATGATGAATAACTAAACAAGATCGCATGACATAATTCACCTACATGTTATCTAAGTAATCAGGATCACATCATTTAATTAACATATGTGATTTATATGCTAAACAGAGGGCATTTGATATGATGTCTGAACTAAGAACATGGTGTTGAATATTGTGTATATAATGTCTAAACTATGCAATGCAAGACACCATATGCATGATATGAGCAGTATAACCGTGCCAAGTTTGAGCATACACCTCAGTGGGGGAATAGGACTGGTCATCTGTCTCTGAATCCATCTCTGAGGAGCTATCGGGACCCAACAAGAGATCTGCTTTGACAAGTAGCACTGTCTGCTCTGAAGGCCTTGTTTTCACTCCAGATTTTTCCATCTCGCACCCAAATGGCTGATTCACTAGAAGAGTAGTTTAATGTACAAACATTGTCGACAAATGGAAATGTAATGAAGAAAAGGATGGGCAAGATATCATTCAGATATATGATGCCTGGTTAAACAGGATGGCATTGCACATTTCACATATATTATGGCTGGCTAAAAGACATGAGACAGCATAATTCCCATATATGATATAGAAACTAAACAGGTGGCATTACAGGACATGCCTAAACTAAGCAGATGACATATATGATGTCAAAAGTAGGCACTACAAGGCAACATATACATGATATGACTAACATCATCATGCCAAGGTAGAGCAAACACCTTGGGGGTAAATAGGAGTGTTCAGCGGCGTCTGAATCCGCCTCAGAATAGATATCTTCCTCTGGATTACAATCTGGAGAGGGGTGGGGAGGGTTTGCCGTTGAACCCACCATGGAGCGATGTCTGCATGACATTGTATTGCCCCGCAAAACTCTTCTATTTTTCTCTACATGTTTAGCATGACTGTGTACAATATCTGACATGCATACACAAAAATATGGTGAGATTATGTAAAGAGAACGGGCTGAAATTTAGAGTGATGGTAACAACCAGTGGATGGATCCAAAAAAATGATAGCAGGCTGATGATTGCTTTAATTTAATAAAAAGACAGATGATGATTGCTTTACTATTTGTTTCCTCCCAAGATGAACAACATAGGCATACCCTAGGTGAACCAGATATTAGACAGAGATACTATTCATTGCTTCCTCGATATGTGCCCCATAACTAATTTAGAACTCAAGTTTGAACATTAATTTGGACCTGACTTGGAGTCCAAGAGGTGAACATGACGATAAAGTAGCAGGTAATTTTAAGCAATGAATAACATAAGCAGAAACAAAAGAGTGCGACCTCTCTTGTGGACCCATGTACTCCTCAGGTTCATCTGCTGAGTCGATGATGGTGATGCCATTGCGGTGGGTGTCGGCGGCAGGGAAGGAGATCTGAGGCGGCGAAAGACGGTCAGGAGTCGTGATGTCTGGTTTGGTGGATGCTTCTGCCAATGAACCAGCTCAGGTGAGGTGGACGACGTCGCGGCAGGAGCAGGACAAACCACAGAAAGTTCCCTTCGACACCTACCTGTAACTGAAGTAATTATGTAAGGGCTCATTTGGCTTGCATGATTATAAAAACGTAGGGATAGGAAAAACACCAGAATAGGATAGGAATGCACATGGTAAACAGAGCATTTGTAAACAGAGGAATTCTGTCAACTTGGGTGTTTGGTTTACAGGAATTGGAAGAGCAGAGGAATGCAAAGAAACATGGCCAAAATAAGTGAAACCATATGAAACCATGTACATTTAGAATGTTATTCTTCCACTAATGCACTTGGTCTTGTTTTCATGCATAGGATTTTGAAAAGTAAGTCCAGGTGGATGTTTTGCTTCATTACTTTCAACAAAATGCATGAATAATTGAATAGTAGAGTGCCATTGGAAAATTCCCTAGTGCTATGTTTTTCCGTAGAACCAAAATAGCCCTAATGGATTGACATGAATGTATAGTAATAAGTGATGCAACAAGTGTACAACCTCTTTGATGTAGCCATGTCGACCTCAGCATCATTGGGTTGGTCGCTGAAGCAGTTGAGCCAGAGGTGGCTGTCGGAGGTGGGGAGGAAGATCTAAGGAATATCTAGACGGCGTCCAGGGCACTGCTCTGTTGTGATGGATCGTTTTGTCGTTGGAGCAGCTCTGGTGAGCCGTAAGACGTCAAGGTTGAAGCAGCACAAGACAGACTTCGTCTATCTCAAGTGGGATTCTAATAGCATCTCCAATAGATGATGTAAAATATATGTAAAACTTACATCACCAAAAACCACCTTACTACAACAGGTGAGGTAAAAACTGTTGACTCTAAACTTAACTGTCGAAACTGAAATTTACTGTGGAATCAGAATGTTACTATCGAAACTGGACGCAATGGTAGCAGAGAGGCACTTGGCATGTAGTTTAGGGAGGGCCTGCAGTTCATCTTCAACCTACACCCCCCTGAGCCGCCAGCCACCACCGGCCGAACCGCCGGCCCCAGTGTCGCCTCGCCTCCCCGAAACAACTCCCCACCGCCGGTACGCCGCCGCCCCGGCCAGCCCTCTAGGCCCCCTGTCGGTGTCAAAACCGGCGGATCTCGGGAAGAGGGTCCTGATCTGTGTGTCTTAGACTGATGGTAACAGGAAGCAAGGGACACATTGTTTACCCAGGTTCGGGCCCTCTCGATGGAGGTAAAACCCTACTTCCTGCTTGATTAATATTGATGATATTAGTACAAGAGTAGATCTACCACGAGATCGTAGAGGCTAAGCCCTAGAAGCTAGCCTATGATGGTTATGATTGTAATTGTGATCGGCCTTCTAAGGACCAACCTCTGCGGTTTATATAGACACCGGAGAGGGATAGGGTTTACACTGAGTTGGTTACAAGGAAGGAAACACAATATCCGGATCACCAAGCTTGTCTTCCACGCAAAGGAGATTCCCATCCGGACATGGGGACGGAGTCTTGAGTCTTGTATCTTCATGCTTCAATAGTCTGGACGAAGTATATAGTCCGGCTGTCCGGATACCCCCTAATCCAGGACTCCCTCAGTAGCCCCTGAACCAGGCTTCAATGACGATGAGTCCGGCGTGCAGTCTTGTCTTTGGCATTGCAAGGCGAGTTCCTTCTCCGAATACTCCAAAGTTATTATCGAACACACAGACCATGTCGAGATCTGCAAAATGATCTTTACATACCACCGTAGAGAGAATGATATTTTAGCTGACAACTTTTTAGACGACATGATATGTCATTACGGTCGGGTCATCATTCGAACCGTTTTCCCACAACCAGCCACAGCGTGTATTGCGAGGCGGTTTCCTTGACACGTCTTGTCACAGCAGAGATCGTGTCCCCTTATCATGGGATTCTCATCAATACGGGTATGGGTAATCCCACCGCGCCATCAATCGTGGCGCTTGGGAAGTAAGTGATTCTCAACGGGCAAGTGAGGAGGCGCGCCGCTTTCGTCACCTCTATAAAGGGATAAAGGATCCCCATTTTCACCCACGCCTTCCTCCTCCTTTGCTCATCCTTGCCTCCCCGAGCTCCAGCGCCCTAGTCCAAGTCTTCTCCGCACAGCTGAATATGTACGGAGCAGGACACAAGTGGGTGGCTTCCACCATGAAGGAGAAGCATATCACGAATCTTTGGGCGGCCGGATACTTGGCCGCAGACATAGCGCACCGGCTACCGGACAACGGGCAGGTCATTCCAACCCCGGGACCCCTTGAGAGGGTCGTGTTCCTCGCCCACTTCGTCCGTGGACTGGGATTTCTGCTTCATCCCTTCGTCCACGGGCTCATGTTCTACTACGGGCTAGATTTCCATGATCTAGCCCCAAACTTCGTTCTCAACATCTTGGTGTTTATCGACGTATGCGAGGCCTTCCTCCGCATCCAGCCTCACTTTGGCTTGTGGCTACAAATCTTCTGCGTGAAGCCGAAGATCATGAGCGGCCAGCAAGCGGAGTGCAGAGGGGCCATGGTGGGCAAGATGCCTAACGTCACCTGGCTTGACGGCTCCTTCACGGAGACCGTGAAAGTGTGCCAATCAGGGTGGTTCTACATCACCGAGCCGCGCGACGCCTGAGGGAGTCCTGGATAAGGGGGTATCTGGACAGCTGGACTATATTCATCGTCCGGACTATAGAAGCGTGAAGATACAAGACTCAAGACTTCGGCTCGTGTCCAGATGGGACTCTCCTTTGCGTGGAAGACAAGCTTGGCGATCCGGATATTATGTTTCCTTCCTTGTAACCGACTCCATGTAAACCCTATCTCTCCAATGTCTATATAAACCGGGGAGGATGGTCCCTAGAAGGCCGATCACAATTACAATCATACCATCATAGGCTAGCTCTTAGGGTTTAGCATCTACGATCTCATGGTAGACCTACTCTTGTACTACTCATATCTTCAATATTAATCAAGCAGGAAGTAGGGTTTTACCTCCATCGAGAGGGCCCGAACCTGGGTAAACATTGTGTCCCTTGCTTCCTGTTACCATCAGCCTAAGACGCACAGATCGGGACCCCCTGCCTGAGATCCGCCGGTTTTGACACCGACATTGGTGCTTTCATTGAGAGTTCCTCTGTGTCGTTGCTTCGAGGCTTGATGGCGTCTTCAATTGTCGACAACACGGTCCAGGGTGAGACTTTTCTCCCCGGACAGATCTTTGGGTTCGGCGGCTTCGCACTGCGGGCCAATTCGCTTGGCCAGTTGGAGCAGATCGATAGCTTCGCCCCTGGCCACCAGATCAGGTTCGGAAACTTGAACTACATGGCAGATATCTGCGGAGACTTGATCTTCGGCAGATTCGAGCATGTGCCAGGAACGCCAGACAGTCACGACGAGCACGGCCTAGACCTACTGTCGGACAATGCTCGGGACGTCATCCTCGGAGCAGCCCCGGATCTAAATCCGGGGCAGGTTGCGTTGCCCATGGACGGAGGGCTAGACCCCGCCCCGCTGGCCGCACACTCATTGGCGGTGGAGCCGAACACAGGTCTCACCTCCGCGGAGGCCTGTAACCCTAGGCCCCTGGACTCATATCCGGCTGTTGGTCCTGGTCCGCACACTCTCGAGCCAGTCGAGCCAGGTTGGGCTCCGGTAATGGAGTTTACCACTGCAGACATCTTTCAGCACCTGCCTTTTGGCGACACACTAAACTCATTAAAATCCCTCTCTTTGTCAGGAGGCTCTAGGCCGAACTATGTCTGGCTCGAGTGGGAAGCAGGCGACGAAGGAATTCGTAGCCCACCCACCACCCACTTTGTCGCCACGATCGACGATTTAACCGACGTGCTCGACTTCGACTTCGAAGACATCGAGGGTATGGACGACGATGCCGGAGACGTACTGGAGCCAGCGCTCACAGGGCGGTGGACAGCCACCTCTTCAAATGACATATACATGGTGGACACTCCGAAAGAAACCAATGGCGACGAGGCAGTGGAGGATAACCCCTCGGGAGGAAAAGCAAAACATGGGCGTCTTCGACACCACTCCAAGCCCCGCCACATCAATACAGGCCCCGTAGATGATCCGGATAGTGCCGAAGAGGAATACAGTCCTGATCAGCCTAACTTCAAGCAGGTCGGACAGGCCATGGTGGGATACTTGGAGAGGGACAACTATACACCCCCTCCGAAGATGAGGTAAGCCTCGACAATGACGAACTCGGCGTGCCTGAAGACCCAGTGGAACAAGTTCGCATTAAGCGACGACTCATAGCCACGGCAAAGAGCCTGCAAAGGAAGCAAGAGCAGCTTAAAGCCGACCAGGATTTGCTAATGGGTAGGTGGACCAAGATCCTGGCCACCGAAAAGTACGGACTCGACTGCCCTAATAAAGGGAACACGCGGCACACCTGGCTACCTCAACCCAAGCAGGAGAACCAAAGGCATACAACCCGACGTCCGCACACCACCACGGCCCAAGAAGGCAAGAAAGATACACGAAGAAGCAGCCTCAAGCCCCGGCGCAACGGTCATAAACGGCGAATCAGGGAAGCTGGTACCAATTTTCAGCAAATCCCAGTCCGGTCAATGGACAAAGAACAGCTCAAGCCTATACGTCCCAAGCCACAAACTCGATCAGTCGTGCGAAATTCATGGTACTCGTAAAAGAATGGCAAAGCATACCAATAGAGAATGCAGAATCTTCAAGACAAAGCGACCAGTCGTATGCCAGAAACAATGAAGGGAGGTGTCTAGTCAAGAGACCCCCAGGGAACAAACAGTACGGCCGATCGCCCCATACCAGACAAACCACAGCAATTCAATTGCGTACCCCCAGACCTAACAGTCCAGGGGCTCCTTAACACATAAAGCCCCCCTGGGTATGAATGTACAAATAGCACCTTCTACAAGGTGTCACGCACAAAGGCCAGGTTCATTGGCCCGCCACCCTAACGGTTGCTTTCAGATAACCAAATAAGGCCGTGCCATCGGTGCATTCCCCCATACGGTATCACACCGTATGCTAACAGGATGAACCACGTCGGCTAGATTCTACGTGGCAAATCATCAAGCCAGCACCGGTGATATACTCACGCCTGCATGCAGAGCCAAACCCCGCCCTTAGAAGCAGAAATCATATAGCTGCCAGAGCAGCAAGTTGTGCATGCCTGTTAATATTTTGATATGATAGCCAACTATCCGGACACCAGCTAAGGAGTCCATGCTGCTTCCTGGTATAGCGTATGAGGCCACCAGAGTCCGATAACGAACCCTTAGGCCAACCACAGGAGGGCATTCGGCGGCCTCCGCACATCTACCTTCACAATTTAACCTCTATGCAGAATAGGTTTGGCGGCGTGGAGTCGGCCCGGACACACAAGGACAGGACCATGCAGGTAGAAGGCAGTTCGGATTTACTTTCAATCCATTCACAGCCCCCTCCAAGTCCGCCCATTACAGGTTCCGCCAAAAAACCATCTCTTTTTCATAATCATAAATCACATTCATATGCATAGACATATCATATTACTGCAATACGTAAACTTAAATAAACATGCACCGGCCGTCGTTTATCATCGACACCTCTTTGCCATAAAAATGGCAGCCACGCTTTGTGTTATGCCCGGTTATGCCAGGGGCTCCACAGTACGGCAATAAAGTCTGACCACCTTCTCGGTCGCTCGGCACCCCGAACTTATAGCACCATATGCATCAGCTCTGAATCATGTCTTGGGTCATTGGTTGGGTTTGCCCGGCTCCCATGTTTTGGTACCTTACGTTCCGTTCCGTTGGCTAAGGTAGCGCTAGGAGAACTACTGCGATTGTGTCCCGGTTCTGCCGGACGAGCACCTTAGTAGAGAAAGCCGAAAACCGACTGTCATGATGCGGCGAGAGCTGGTCAGCTGTTCGAGAGGTTGTAAAATTCTTAAAGATTTATTCCGCATAACGCCACTATAAAATGCAGATTGCGACGGATCGGTCTTCCGATCAGGTGCCAATAGAGCCCCTAGTCCGGCCATCCGAACACTAGGGGCTGCGCCGACCATACTCGAATTCCTATGGCTAAGTGAGAGTAGTAAATCCCTATAGTCTGATTGCCTGGTTCGTGGTGAGAAACACCTCCTTATAAGGACCCAATCATGGGATAAAGAGTGTTCAGAAATACCCCGAACACCCCCGTACTTCTCACGTGGGGGCTGAAGCCGACGACTGACCAACTCTCAGAATTCACATACAATAAACAGCCGCAAAGGAAGAGCATATGTTCAAACAAAATAGGCAAAATATAATAAAAAGTGCCATTATCCCATATTACAAACATTGGCAAAAACGCCCTCAGGGAAATATAACGTCTTTGGTGCACTTATCCGCCGCCAGGCGGGCACCCTTCATTACACCTTCATAATACAGTTCGGGCTTGCGATGTTCCTTACCCTCTGGTGGCCCCTCAGTTATCAGCTTCTCCGCATCAAGCTTACCCCAATGCACTTTTGCATGGGCAAGCGCCATACGCACACCTTCTATACAGACTGATCACTTGATAGTATCAAGCCGAGGACAGGCGCTCATAGTCTGTTTCACCAGTCTGAAGTAACTGCTTGGAATTGGCTCTGCAGGCCACAGCCAGATAATCAAGTCCTTCATGTCTAGTTCGGCCGCCTGGTGCAGTTCGACCAGCTGCTTCAGCTGATCGATAAAAGGCACCGGATAGTTCGGCGCCAGATACTGTGACCAGAAGTCCCTCCCCATAGACTCCCTCTCTTCGACCCGGTAAAATTGGGCAGCATCTGATATGCTGCGAGGCAGATCCGCAAACGCCCCTGTAAAAACAAGAATTCAGCTTGCCGCTTAGAGTTCTCCGTGCTATAACACAATAATGGCCATAGGTTCAACATGCCTTACCAGCCGCAACTTTTTGGGCCTCCTGAATGTCCCGTATAGCACCTCGGGCTTCTTCCCGAGCATCTTCCGCGGCTTGGAGAGCTTGGGCGAGTTCGGATTCTTTCCCTACTAAACTCTGCTCCAAGCTCTCGCTTTTCATCACAGCATCCTGGAGCTCCCGCTCAGCTGTGATGATCCTGGCCTCGTGTTTTTCATGCAATGCCTGTTCGGCGGCAGCCCTCTCTTGGGCCTCAGCCGCTGCCTTCTTCAGTGCCTCATATTCAGCACTCGCTCCTAGGGCGCATAACACAAATATTTTTCAATAAGCACGCTTATTCACTTGTGCCTAATGCAAGACAATGTTTAACATACCCTGTTTCTCTTCTAATTGCTTCTTCACACGGCCAAGTTCTTCTTCGGCCCGTTCCAGGCTCTGCTTTAGTTCGGACACTTCCGCATCATGAGCGGCAGTCCTCTCCGCAGCCGCCTGTTTTCAAACAAATGGGTATACATCATTAAATAAAGGTTCCCATTACAATAGAGGGTTTGATCCCCTGCCCGGCTTACTTTCGCCGGACAGTGTATCAGGGGCTACTCCTCATATCATGATAATTCTCCAAAGGTTCCTTAGAAACCATACCTCAAAAGCCTTTATAAGGCCAAGATAGGACTCATTCAGCCCGCTTTCGGCAACCTGAATCCTTCCAACCACCGCACCCATAAGGGTCTGATGTTCATCGACGACGGACGCATTCTTCAATGCTGTCAACAGACAGCCTGGCAGCTCGGCGTAGATTGAGGTTGCCGGCGGAGTAGGCAAACCTCCCTCCATGGAGGATCGACGCTCGCCTGATCCTTGAGCTTTAGAGGCCTCCAGAACCTTATCCGGCCCTAAGTCTCTTTGAGACGACACCTCGGTGTCGCGCCCAGACTTCGGAAAAGAAGTCCCCGGAGGCGTCTCGCTCACCACAGCATTCGAGCTCAACGAATCCTCCGATGAGGACTGTCCGGCAGGAGACTCCGCCGGGCTGTATGAAATGTGGCGACAGTTAAAACTATTTTGCCTAGATGACCCTGGATACATAGGCGTATTCGGGTTTCGGTTACTTACGATTTTCTCAGGGGCTGGGCCTCGGGATCCCACTCCAGGCTGTTATCGGCGGCCGGGGTGGATGCCTCTAGAGGGGAACCTCGCCCTCTGTCGGGCGATTCGGCCTCCAGGGACGGGGAAGTCGCGCGCTTCTTCCCGCCTGCAGAGCGAGGCTCGTCCTCCTCTGCCTCCTCTTCTTCGTCTTCAGAAGAAGGAGCGTCGCTGGAGCCTTCGGTTTTGGCATCCGAAGCCCCGCGACAACGGAGGCCACTTCGGGTCTTCTTGACCTCCTTGGAAGCCTCCTTCTTTGGCGCCTTGTAAGGCACAGGCACCAGCATCTTCGTAAGAAGAGGTCCGGCTGGTTCCTCCGGCAGCGGGGCCGGACATTGTATCTGCTCCACCTTTTCTATCCATCCCTAAAGCCACAATGAAGCACGATTAAAACGTCCCCCTCATGATATGCCAGCTGAAGCCTGGAGGGACAGGGCGTGGCTATAACTTATCGGGCTTGCAGAATGGGATAATTGATACCCCCGGTCCTCGGAAGAGTCCGGCCATGATTTGCTGGACTTAAAGAGCACCTTCTAGATATCCTCGTGGGAGGAATCATAGAGCTCCCGGAGGGTTTGGTGCTCGGTTGGGTCGAATTCCCACAAAGTACAGGCTCGACGCTGGCAAGGGAGAACCAGGCGAACTAGTATCACCTGGACCACGTCAACAAGTTTGACGTCCTTGTCGACCATACTCCAAACACGCGTCTGGAGCAGTGATAGCTCATCAGACGAGCACCAGTTCACGCCCTTCTTGGGCCAGGACGTAAGCTGCAGTGGAGCTCCGGATCTGAACTCATGAGCTACTGCCCATTTTTCGCTGCGTGGTTTGGTGATATAAAACCACTGCTGCTGCCACTCCTTGACGGAGTTGCTAAAAGTGCCCTTCGGCCAAACAACCTTGGGCATCTTGCTCACCATGGCGCCGCCGCACTCGGCGTGTTCGCCACTCACCACCTTGGGCTTCACATTGAAAATCTTCAGCCATAGGATGAAGTGAGGCGGAATCCGGAGGAAGGCCTCACACACGACGATGAACGTCGAGATATTGAGAAAAGAGTTGGGGGAAAGATCATGAAAGTCAATCCCGTAATAATACATGACTCCTCGAAAAAATGGGTGGAGGGGAAACCCGAACCCGCGGACAAAATGGGGAAGGAACACGACTCTCTCGTGGGGCTCCGGAGTAGGGACAACATGTCCCGCAGATGGGAGACGGTGGCCAATCTTCTTGGCCAAATACCCGGCTTCTCGGAGTCTCTTGATATCCTTCTCCCGGATGGTAGAGGCCATCCATTTGCCTCCTGCTCCGGATCCGGACATCTTAGAAAAACCTCTCTTCGATGGAGAAGAAGAGCGCTTGGGCGTTGGGGCTCGAGCAGAGGGGAATGAGTTAGTGGAAGGAGAAGGCGTGGGTAAAATAGGAAGATGACCTATCTCTTTATAAGAGAAGGTAAAGAGATTTTTTGCGCCTCCCCACTTGCCTAGTGGAACCCGCTCGTCTCCCACTCGCCGCAGTTAGCGGTACGGTCGGATTACCCCTACCCGTATTGATGAGAATCCCGTGATAAGGGGACACGATCTTCGCTTCGACAAGACATGCTAAGGAAACCGCCTCGCGGTATACGCTGTGGCTGGTAATGGAAAAACGTTTCGATCTGACCGAAAGGGCATCTCACGTCGTCTAAAAATTGTGAGCTGAAGTGTCATTCTCTCTATGGTGGTATGTGAAGATCATTTTGCGGATCCGGACACGACCTACGTGTTCGATGATAACCTTGGAGTATTCGGAGGAGGAACCCGCCTTGCAATGTCGAAGACAAGACTGTGCGCCGGACTCATCATCATTGAAGCCTGGTTCAGGGGCTACTAAGGGAGTCCTGGATAAGGGGGTATCTGGACAGCCGGACTATAATCATCGTCCGGACTATAGAAGCGTCAAGATACAAGACTCAAGACTTCGGCTCGTGTCCGGATGGGACTCTCCTTTGCGTGGAAGACAAGCTTGGCGATTCGAATATTATGTTTCCTTCCTTGTAACCGACACCATGTAAACCCTAGCTCTCCGATGTCTATATAAACCAGAGAGGATGGTCCCTAGAAGGCCGATCACAATTACAATCATACCATCATAGGCTAGCTCTTAGGGTTTAGCCTCTACGATCTCGTGGTAGATCTACTCTTGTACTACTCATATCTTCAATATTAATCAAGCAGGAAGTAGGGTTTTACCTCCATCGAGAGGACCCGAACCTGGGTAAACATTGTGTCCCTTGCTTCCTGTTACCATCAGACTAAGACGCATAGATCGGGACCCCCTACCCGAGATCCGCCGGTTTTGACACCGACAACGCCAACTGGGCTCCCGAATTCCGATCCGGAACCCCCATGCGGCTCACCTCCTGGGAAAAGAAGGGCCTGGCCTGGGGCGAACCTGCAGAGCTGACCGGACTCCAAAACTGCATCAAGAATATGAAGGACAAGAACATCAAGTTTGTCAACGTGATCGAGGTCATGCTCGTTCGCCGGATTCTTCCGTGCCAAAGGCGGGTTTTTATCTGTGGGAGTTCGTCCCGACCGAACACCAGACACTTCGAAAGCTCTATGGCATGAAGCACAAAGACGCATGGAAGGTGATGTTCAAGGCCTCCGAAGTACCTCCTCCCATATCCGAGGATTGTGGACTTCATGCCGCACGGCCTCCTCGTCTGGTGAGTTTTCTGACTACCACCGGATTTAGTTCTTCCAATGTATTCGTGGGGGAGTCTTAAGTAATTGCGCATATTTGATCAGGATTACGTGGAGACAGCGGAGTGGATTGACTGTCTGGCTCCGCTGCCCGAAGGTCC
Organism: Triticum dicoccoides; assembly: GCF_002162155.2. Taxonomy (NCBI): domain Eukaryota; kingdom Viridiplantae; phylum Streptophyta; class Magnoliopsida; order Poales; family Poaceae; genus Triticum; species Triticum dicoccoides. Next base: position 503,988,125 of record NC_041393.1, on the reverse strand, counting down.
GGTCGATGCTCTCCTGACAGAGATGCTAGTTCCGGCGCCCTACAAGGCACCGGAGAAGAAGGCCGAAAAGAAGGCCTCGGGGACCAGGAAGGGTCTCCGGCGTAAAGTTGTACCGGAGGCCTCGTTCGAAGACGACGAGGCACACTCCTCCCCTGAAGGGGAGGAAGAAGAAGAAGAAGAGGCCGCCCCATCCGGAGAGGATGAGGGGCCTGAGAAGGCGGACCAGGGGGCCAGGACAGGCTCCCAGTGCAAGGCCGTCATACCCTCGTCGTCCGACAACAACGAGGCAGATTCCTCCCTGCGGAGGCGGGGGAAACAAGAAGAAACTCTACCTCCCCGTACTGGGGGGAGAAAAAAAGGAAAGCCGCCCCGGAGGGGGAGGCTGGGACGTCCAAGAAGGGCAAGGCGTCCCTTCCGGACTACTCCGCCATCGCCGCCGATAGCGAGGAGGGGTGGCTGCCCAGGGAGAAGCCCCTAGTGCGATCGTAAGTATCCGCACTCTATCGTAATTTTGCTTCATAGTTTTGTTATAACGCCGAACTTGTATATAGTCCGGCCAGGGTCCATCCCGAGGTGTCGTCTTCGGATGGGTCCTTGAGCGATTCAGCGATGAACTCGCTCTCGACGGCCACTACTCCTCAGCCTGCGGATGACACGGAGGTGTTGTCCCAAAGGCTCCCAGAGCGGGGGGAGGTGGCTCTGGAGGCGCCCCAAGGCGGCATTCCAGACATCGGACACGCGGGGTTCAAGATCCCCGCGGATTGTGTTGATGAGAGCCGCAGTAAGCCGGGCTCTCAGCCGAACACTGTTTCGGAACCTCCAGTACTTTCGGACTCAGGAAGCCAGCCCCTCGTTAGGGAGGGCGAGCCGTCTGTGCCGAGGACTTCCGCTACGCCTGAGGCATCGGATTGTCTGCTATAAGTGCTTCGAGGCGCTTCCATGGATGAAGAGCACCGTACTCTTATGAGTGCGGTGATTCGAAAGGTTTTGTCCGCCAAGAGTGGACTAACCGAAGCTTGCACCAGCCTCCTGACAGGCTTTGAGGTAAGTAATAAAAATCTATGAAATTACCAACCGATAGGTAGTAGACCCTGATACTCTGTTTGGTGTTCGGAAAGAAAAACCAAACGGAGGGTCAATTATAATCTGCAGGAGTCTAATAATAAGTGTGAACGTGAATAAGTAGGCTGTGCTGCTTGCCGCTGCTGTCCGCACAGCCGAGATCGCCGGACTAAAACGGGATCTGGAGCAAGCGCAGGGAGAGCTCGACCTCACGAAGAGCCAACTCGAAGAGAACAAAGGTGAGTGAGTCCTCGCTCTCATGTAATGAAGGATAGATAAAATTGGTTATTCTAATGACGAAGCATCGTGATTTTGTAATAGGGGCCACCATCGAAGTGGCGTCTCTACAAAAAGCGTTGTCTGAGGCCGAACACAAGGCGGCCTTGGAACGCAAGGAGCGCGAAAAGCAAGATGCTAGAGTGGGCGAGGTACAGCAAGAGCTCCAGGAGCTCGGCAAGAAGTTCGAGTCCGTGGAGCATGAGCTTAAGGTGAAAGAGGTCGAGCTTGCGAAGACCGTTGCTAGTATAAAAGACACCAAGGCTGAAGCCCAGAAGGCACAGCAGGAAATCCAGGAGGCCAAGAAGATAGCAGCGGGTAAGAAATTCTTTATGCAAAGCAAGCATGTGGAGGAGGCGTTTCTTTTACTTACCCGAATTCGGAGCTCTCCAGGGTCATTCGCAGATCTACCACGCAGCGTATCAGACGCCGCGGAGTTCTACCGTGCCGAGGAGGGGAGCACGACGGAGAAGCTATTCTGGTCCCAGTATGCTGGGGCCGAACATCCAACGCCTCTGAGTGACCAACTGAAGCAGTTGGTTGAACTCCATAGGGCGGCCGAAGTGGCTATGAAGGATTTCATAGTCCGGATGTGGCCCGGTGAGCCCCTGCCCACTAGCTACTTCGGCCTGATCAAGCGGATGGTGAATGCCTGTCCGCGGCTTGAAGTGATCAAACGATCCGTTTGCATTGAGGGTGCCCGCCGGGCCTTTGCCCGTGCGAAGGTGCATTGGGGCAAGCTGGATGAGGAGAAGCTGGTGAAGGATGGGCCGTCGAAGGGCAAGGCGCATCACTGTCCCGAGAGATATCATGAAGGCGTTATGAAGGGCGCTCGTCTCGTGGCCGATGAATGTACCAAGGACACAATTTTAGAATGAATTCACTTCTGTCATGTTTGTAATATAAGGACTGGGGTGTTCGTGGAAAACCCAGACACTCTTTATCCAAATGTTTGTTCCCTAAAGGAGGTGTCTAGAGCAACGAACAAGGCAATCGAACTATGCGGCTTTATAACCTTCACTTAGCCATAGAAGTCTACAATTTTAAATTTCGGCGAAGCCCCTAGAGTTCGGAAGGCCGAACTGGGGCACTATATACGCCTAGATCAGACGAGGATGATTCCTCGCCTAAAGCGGAAAAAATCTTTAAGGATTTTAAGACCTCTCGAATATCGACCAGCTCTCGCCACATCATGCCGGTCAGTTTTCGGCTTTCTCTACTAAGGTGCTCGTCCGGAAGAACCGGGACACAATCGCAGTAGTTCTCCATGCGCTACCTTAGCCAATATAACGGAACGTAAGGTACCAAAACAAGGGAGCCGGGCTAACCCAACTGTGGACCCAAGACATGATTCGGAGCTGATGCATTTAGTGCTATAAGTTTGGGGTGCCGCACTGTTGAAAGTGTTCGGACTTTGCTTGCCGTATTGCGGGGCGCCATAAGAAGCCCCTGGCAAAATAAACGTACCAAAGTGTACGGATGCAATAGTAAATAAACATTTATAAAAAAATGTGCAGATAGGAATAATAAGCTGACGCTATATATGATCTCCCATTGATGAATAATACGTTTAAGCGTATGTTTTACAATGGTTGTGTTTAAGCAGAAGTAAATAGGACTATATAACATGTCCTATCCAAGGGCAGGCTGCATGTAGGTATATAAAACAGGTATAACGATCGTGAACAGATTCCACCTGGGTATTTCCTTTTGTGCGCAAAGCCTGTTACCTCCTTGGTTTGCTCTCCTATGTAAGTCCAACAATCCGGCTCTTCTGAAGAGGCTGCTCTAAAGCAATGTCCTGAAAGATAAAAAGGGAGGGTTACGAAGGTATGTTGCGGTGATACCGCACTGTTGATTGAGTCACTACTGAGCCTCCGCCTGTGCCCATGGTATTTTGAGTGCGTAATTGTGTACTCGTGGCATGAATGCTGCTTTGATGGGGCTTGAGCGGAGGCCGGACTGCTAGTCGCGCTCTTGGCGTGCCTGGTGATCCTGTTGCGGGGTGCTTCAGACTCGCTTGACAGTGCTCGAGGTTGTCGTTGCCGGATTGGTGGTTTGTCAGAGGAGGCCGCATTGTACTTCCGCTGCGAGGGCTGCAGTATGCTCTTCTGTACGGAGAGAGCGGTCCATATTTCCGTTGACTGTTATGATCCCACGCGGTCCTGGCATCTTGAGCTTGAGGTATGCATAGTGTGGTACCGCATTGAATGTAGCGAATGCGGTTTGTCCGAGCAGTGCGTCGTAACCACTACGGGAAGGGACGATATCGAAGATTAACTCTTCGCTTCGGAAGTTATCCGGAGATCCTTAGACCACTTCCAATGTTATAGAGCCCGTACAACGGGCCTCTACTCCAGGAATTACACCTTTAAAGGTGGTTTTGGTGGGCTTCATCCTTGAAGGGTCAATGCCCATTTTGCACACTGTGTCCTGATAAAGCAGGTTCAGGCTGCTGCCTCCATCCATAAGGACTTGTGTGAGGTGAAATCCGTCTATGATTGGGTTTAGAACCAATGCGGCCGAACCGCCGTGACGGATGCTGGTAGGGTGATCCCTATCATCAAAGGTGATCGGACAGGCTGACCATGGGTTGAATTTTGGGGCGACTGGCTCCATCGCGAAGACGTCCCATAGTGCTCACTTCCGTTCCCTTTTGGGGATGTGGGTAGCGTAGATCATGTTGACCGTTTTCACCTGGGGGGAAATTTCTTCTATCCCCCCGTGTTCGGACGCCGGGGCTCTTCGTCATCGTCACTGTGCAGCCCCTTGTCCTTGTTTTCAGCGTTTATTTTACCGGCCTGTTTAAACACCCAGCAGTCTCTATTAGTGTGGTTGGCTGGCTTGTCTGGGGTGCCGTGAATTTGGCATAGGCGTTCCAGTATGCGGTCCAGACTGGACGGTCCTTGATTGTTTCGTTTGAACAGTTTCTTTCGCTGACCAGATTTCGATCCGCTGAATCTGGAGTTGACTGTCGTATCTTTGGTGTTGTCGTTGTTGTTCCATCGCTTGTGTCTGTTGCGCCGTGGCTTGCCATTATTGTCACGGACGTCTGAAGTGCCAGAATGTGGCATAGTGCTGCTGCGAGCCAACCAGCTGTCCTCGCCCGTGCAAAAGCGGGTCATTAGTGCCGTGAGAGCTGCCATGGACTTGGGTTTCTCCTGGCCGAGGTGTTGGGCGAGCCACTCATCGCGGATATTATGCTTAAAGGCCGCCAGGGCTTCAGCGTCCAGACAGTCAACTATTTGGTTCTTTTTAGTTAAAAATCGAGTCCAGAATTTCCTGGCTGATTCTCCGGGCAGTTGAGTAATGTGGCTCAAGTCATCGGCGTCCAGTGGTCGCACATATGTGCCTTGGAAGTTGTCGAGGAATGCGTTTTCCAGGTTTTCCCAACTGCCAATGGAATTTGCGGGTAGGCTGTTTAGCCAGTGCCGGGCGGGTCCTTTGAGCTTAAGGGGAAGATACTTGATGGCATGTAGATTGTCTCCGCGGGCCATGTGAATGTGGAGAAGGAAGTCTTCAATCCATACTGCAGGGTCTATTGTGCCATCATATGATTCGATGTTTACAGGTTTGAACCCTTCTGGGAATTCATGATCTATTACTTCATTGGTGAAGCAGAGGGGGTGTGCGGCGCCTCCGTGCGGGCTATGTCACGACGCAGTCCGACTAAGTCTGGTTGATTGTGTTCGGCCTGGCCGGATTTACTGTTAGTGTATCCAGTATGACAGTCATCATCATGTGCTGAGGCGCGCCCCCGTGATCCATAGATTGATCTTGGTTGTCCTACGTTGTTTTCCAATCTATCTCGCAGGTCCTGAGTATTGCCCCGGGCCGTAGTAAACTGGCACGGGGGTGTGGGCTGGTATTCAGGTTGATATGCCGTTTTATCCCGGCCACGAGGTGGCCGGTCAGCCGTGTGGCGCTCGAGTCCGTATTCCTCGGCTGCCAAGACTTCTATCCATCTGTCTGTGAGCAGGTCTTGATCAGCTTGAAGTTGTTGCTGCTTCTTCTTTAGCCTCCTCGCTGTGGCAATAATCTGGCGCTTGAAGCGCTCCTGCTCCACGGGATCCTCCGGCATGCCGAACTTGTCGTCGCCGAGGCTAATCTCGTCTTCGGAGGGGGCATGTAGTTGTCCTCCTCCAGATACCCGTCCGTCGCCTGTTCATCTGGGCTGTCCTGCCCATCTTCATGCTCAGCCTGCTCGAAGGTAGGCTGATCGGGGTTGTATTCATCTTCGGCACCGTCCGGATTGTTTTCGTCTCTGGTTCCGGTATTGCTATGGCGGGGCTTGGAGCGGCGCTGGCGACGCCCATGCTTTGCTTTCTTCTTGGAGGGGTTATCCTCCATTGCCTCATGCCATTGGTTTCCTTAGGCGTGTCCACCCAAAATATGTCATATGAAGAGGTGGTTGTCCACTGCCCCGTGGATGGTGGTTCCTGTTTTTCTCCTACATCGTCGTCCAAACCGTCGATGTCTTTGAAGTCGAAGTCTAGAACGTCGGTTAAATCATCGACCGTGGCTATGAAGTGGGTGGTGGGTGGGCAACAAATTCCTTCATTGCTAACTTCCCACTTGGACCGGACATAGTTTGGCCGAGAGCCTCCTGACAAGGAGAGAGACTTTAATGAATTCAGCATGTCGCCAAAGGGCGAGTGCTGGAAGATATCTGTAGCGGTAAACTCCATAACCGGAGCCCATCCAGGCTCGGCGGGCTCGGGAGCGTGCGGACTAGAACCTACAACCAGATACGAGTCCGGAGGTCCGGAATCACGGGCGTCCCTAGAGGTGAGGCCTGGGTTCGGCTCTACCGCCGTTGAGTGTGCAGCCTGCGAGGCAGGGTCCATCCACCCGTCCTCAGGCCACGCAGTCTGCTCCAGATTTAGGTCCGGGGCTACTACAGGGGTGATATCCCGAGCATTGTCCGACAGCAGGACTAGGCCGTGCTCATCGTGACTGTCCGGCGCTCCTGGCACAGGCCCGATTTCGTCGAAGATAAAGTCTCCACGGATATCGGCCGTGTAGTTCAGGTTTCCGAACTTGACCTGGTGGCCAGGGGCGTAGCTGTCGATCTGCTCCAGATGGCCAAGCGAATTGGCCCGCAGTGCGAAGCCGCCGAACACGAAGATCTGTCCGGGGAGAAAAGTCTCGCCCTGGACCGTGTTGTTGACGATTGAAGGCGCCATCAAGCCTCGCAGGGACGACACAGAGGAATTCTCAATGAAAGCACCAATGTCGTTGTCAAAACCGGCGGATCTCGGGTAGGGGGTCCCGATCTGTGCGTCTTAGGCTGATGGTAACAGGAAGCAAGGGATACAATGTTTACCCAGGTTCGGGCCCTCTCGATGGAGGTAAAACCCTACTTCCTGCTTGATTAATATTGATGATATGAGTAGTACAAGAGTAGATCTACCACGAGATCATAGAGGCTAAACCCTAGAAGCTAGCCTATGATGGTTATGATTGTAATTGTGATCGGCCTTCTAAGGACCAACCTCTATGGTTTATATAGACACTGGAGAGGGCTAGGGTTTACACGGAGTCGGTTACAATGAAGGAAACACAATATCCGGATCGCCAAGCTTGTCTTCCACGCAAAGGAGAGTCCCATCCGGACACGGGACGGAGTCTTGAGTCTTGTATCTTCACGCTTCAATAGTCTGGATGAAGTATATAGTCCGGCTGTCCGGATACCCCCTAATCCAGGACTCCCTCACCCCCCGCCCCCACCCTGAACCCTAAGATAGATAGTGGGGTACCTCTCCGGCGAGCCCCCGTCCCCGCTGTGGGTAGTTCTTCGTTAACTCCTGC
>NC_041393.1:503950363-503980783 GCF_002162155.2 Triticum dicoccoides | reverse complement strand
TGAAAATTGACTGACCCAAAAGGCGATTCAGTCGACTAAAGTGTAGATAAATCGGAGCAGAGAAGCAGCACGAGCGAGGGGGAGAGCAGCAGCAGCAGCGCGAGCGAGCGAGCAAGAGCCGGAGCAGTAGCAGCTGGGTGAGCGAGCAATCGAGCGAGAGCCGGAGCAGCAGCAGTAGTGCGAGCGACCGAGCGAGAGCCGGAGCAGCAGCAACAGATCCGGCTGGTATGGACGCCGCCACCGAAGGGGCCTCACATTGGGGGAGAGCCGCCATGAGATGTCGCCCGCGGCGCCGACTTCAAGGTAGCTACTCCATGGGGGTGTGGGATGGAGCACCGTTGGCGCCGGGAGGTCGAGTTAAGGAGAAGGTGCAATGCGATGAGTGTACAATCTCTTTGGTGGCGCCGAGTAGGCCTCGGCTTCATCCGAGGAGTCGGTGAGGATGTTGCGGTTCCGGTGGAGCGGGATAAGGCGGCGCTGTGGGGATGGAGCAGCCGCGATAGACGAGGTGATCGTCGGAGCAGCTCCTTGGAGGTGGAGGACGGGGCGGCTGAACGAGACGATGAGATGGACGAAGGATCCTCATCCGGGGAGGTGGACGAGGGACGTCGAGCTGTTGCGGTGGACGACGTCGTCAGGGAAGAGGCTCCGGCTGGGCAGCGGTGAGGTGGAGGACGGAGGAAGGTGGGGTTTTGCGGCTGGAGCAGAGAGGTTATGGCAGCCTGGGATTTTGAATGGCGAAAAGGGGCCGATGGGAGGGGGTGAACCATGACTTGGGGACGCGCTTGTCCAAAATGTAGGGTGTGTTACAAAAGTACCCCCCCCCCACACCAATTTGAACTAGCAGCCCTTTCGGCTCAGGGTTCGAAGGGGGATTTCGCGTGTCGGGATTTGGCAGCTGGAGGGAGTTTTCGCGCGCGTTGTAATTTCGGGATAGCAAGGCGCGAGTTGTGAAGGCGCCAATTTTGGGAGGATGATATCTAAATTTTTGGGATATAACAACGCGCGGGTTGAATTTTAGGGACAAGCCTAACGTGTAGTAATATTGTACTTGTACGTACCAAATCAATTCGCACTTCCCTCAACAAAAAAAAGAAAAAAAGAAAACTATTCACACCACACAAAGAGAGAGTCTTGCCCCGTTTTACTATACAAATTCTATTCAAAGCTACTCCCTCCTTCCATCTATATAGGGCCTAATGCGTTTTTCGATGCTAACTTTGACCAAATATTAGAGCAATAATATATGACATGCAACTTACACAAAGCACACTGTTAAATTCGTCTGTGAAAGGTTCTTTCAATGATATAATTTTCACATTGTGCATGTCATGTACTATTAATCTTGTCAATAGTCAAAGGCGGTCTTAAAAAACTCATTACGCCCTATATTTTTTTTGAAAGCCATTACGCCCTATATAGATGGAAGGAGGGAGTATGATTCCGTGTTATGTCCAAATAATTTTTTTTCTTGTTGTATAATGCATGTAACCTACTCATATCAACATTTTAGTGAATTCCAAATGTCTATACTACTGCTGCAATTCGAACTGAATTTGAATTCGTTTCTCTATTTCGATAAGAATCTATAATCATGATTGTTGCCAACTTCAACCATCATTCGTGTATTACCTTAATAAGACACCACATGATTACTATAGAGATAGATATGAACTATGTGTACTACATGAACTCGAATTCTATTTTTTGAATACACTTTATGTTGATTCCAAATAATAGTACATTTGATGTTATAACTATATATTCATAATCTAAACCATGTTCCATACGTACACCGTGTTTATCACACAAAATATAGATCCCCGTCCCCTACATTATGACAAGTATTTAGACCTGACCTGGAAAAGCCACACATTAGCCCAAATTATAATCAATGTTCTATGTATTATACGTAGTACTAGCAAGATGCCCATGCGTTCCACAGAACATCAACATGATCTAGGGGAGGCCTAATTTGCAAATATGGAGAGGGGTGTGGGTATCTTTTTTCAAAATTGACAAAGTTTCCTTCCTATACGCCAGATATAAATCGGACGGCCTATATTGCAGGATGGCAGGCACACCATTATCAACAACTCCATTTTTTTATAAGAGTAGAGATAAAATATATTATATGTAGTATAACATGTTCATTACCACACCATGTGTATCACTGTTATATATATTCACACATGCGTCAGTTTAAAACACTATGATAAATTCTTCAAATATCCGAATTCGCTTTTTATAATGAACTATGATCCCTATTCGTCTTTTACGCCCACACAATGCTCTTATCTTTGTAGCTAGTGCTAACTTTCTCTCGTGCATGCACATTCCCGCATCCCTCTCGCCCTCCCTCAACATTCTCTAGCTCCATCGCAAATTCGTCTTTTCAATTTAGGTCGTTCACCCACGATGTGTGTAGGCCCCCCATCTCCTTCTTTACAGCACACATCGATCAATATGCCTCTCTAGCCAGGTGTGCCTAGCACAAACACAAGCTTCCCCTCTTCTCTTATCACCGTCCATGCCTCACTCCCACCACTCTTTTCATCGATCTCGTACTCGCACGCTCCTTCCCCCTCGATATAGTATGCCTCTTGTACCACCTCCTAGATGCATCCCTCTCTCTCTATCATTCTCCTCGTGCCTCATTTGCTTCTAACACACACATGCATGTATACTGATCGATCTCCCAACATATACCTAGATCAACTTTAACTATTCCCCCCCCCATCGATCGACGTACCTCACAAGTTATGTCTCTCCTTTCTCTAACAAAGGGCGATTGATCTTACTATGTAGCTACGTCTGCTTACCATAGCCATATCGCCCCCCTCATCGTTCATGCATGCCTCTTGACCTGTCTCTCACACGCACGTGCATAGACAAGCAGCCATCTCCTCTCTTATTGATATTGCGGGTGTGCCCTCCGTTTGTCTAGCAAGCCTATCCCACCATTTGTTAGAAGCAACTCCACTACCACCCCCTCCAACACTCTAGCTCTGTCTCTCTCCCAACCTTATTCCTCTCCTACACATATGCATGGATGCCGATCGATCTCCCTTAATACATGAGGTAGATCGATATCCCTTAATACATGAGGTAGGCCTCTCTCCTCCTCCACACATATACCAGCCATTGTACCTCTATAGTTAATTAGGCCTCCCTCTCCCCCCACCACACATCGATAGTTGAGTGCTGTAGGTAGGTATCCATGCCACATAGACAAACTACACATGTCCCCTCTCACGTTCCAGTAGGCCAGCCACTCTATATCTTTGATGTGGGCACACACAAATTCGATGGCACTCTTTATCGATCGCGTGCGCACACACACACACACATCATCATCCCTCTCTTCGATTCTATGGACACCTCAAGCTGATGATACCTCCACTCTCTTCTCGTGGATCACCCCCTCTATATATATGATATATCCAGGACTGCATTTCACACACATTGCGTATGTTACATTTTTTGATTGACCCCCCCCCCAAAAAAACTCTCACGAACCCACACACTATATCTCTCTACGTTTGTATCTCTCTCACACAACCCCACGTTGGTGGTGTACGTATACAAGAAGAGAATAGGTGCACCGTGCACGTACTCACACTTCGTGCCCAGCCACACCCGCGTGGGTACATGGTGGAGCTCTTTTCTGTATGAAATGGCAGCCCACGTGCTAATTTGAACACGTATAGCGGTTGTTTACCTACGGAGGTCGTGTACCACGCGTGCACGAAACAAAGTTTGACTTGATGCATTGGCAAGTTATTTTTAATAAAGTTATATCGCTCAACGGCACGTACACAGAATATAAAACAATTTTTGTGGAGAAAAAGGTAGTCCGCTCCACTATATACAATGGAGCCTGCCTGCCTGGTTTGTCTCTCTTCAGAGTATCTCACACAAGGCTGTGGTGGCCTCTCTCTCTCTCTCTCACCATTGGTCACTGATCCGGCCACATCTCGTCCGCCGGCGGAAAGGGAGGAAGTGCATTGTTTCTCCGTTTGACGGAGCCAAGGTAGCACGTCCCGATCTATGGTACACACCATTCTCGCTGACCAAGCTCCGGCGTGGTAGGGCCTACGCCACCTGCTCGATGCCACAGTATGGGAAGATTTCGCCCACCGCCGCTCACCTAGTTACATCCCGATGACCTCAAGGTATCCCCTCCAGCCTTGCTCCACTGCCCATCTTCCCACGTCGCTGCATGTGGATCTTCCGTAGTTCTTTGCCCAAAACGTAGCTCGTCCGGCATACTTTGCATATCGCAATCTCGTCCTCACACCATTTTAGACAAACACAACCATGTTGTTATCTTCCCTTAGGACAAGGAATATGCTTCTTTTTTGTCGTTGCATGTGTCATCAACTGTTATTGGTCAGTAATTGTTTCCTTTCTACCTCTTTTTTGCAAACAGGGCTATCCATTTCACCTTGTTGCTATTGCGGCCTTTTGGTGAACTGCACAAATCACTTTTTTCTTAAGAGTGTTTTTAGCAGTTGTACTACATACGGGCAACGTCTCTACATTTCACTGCGACTGCACAAAGGGAGATTGGTTTTGCTCTATCCTCCTCATCCAACTCCGAGCCTAATCTTCTCCATCTAGTTAGTCTTAAGAGAGACTGCAAAGGTGACCGACTTCTATTTGTGTGTTTATTGTTTCATCAGTAGTCCTCTATTATCGTAATCACACTTAATATCTTTGGAACAGGGACGCTCAGCACTATTTTAGTGAAACTGCACAAAATGATTGGAATGTTGCATGCTCCGGGCAGCTACTTTTTTTCCAACATGCCTTGTTGATTTAGACAGAGCTGGGGGGCGTTGCTGCCAATGAAAGCATGGATCAGTTTTAGTTTAACACCTTCTCACAACTTTCTCTTCAGTTGTGATGTAAATATTAGCTCTGATCTGCTAATAATTGAGATGCATTAGCAAGGAAGTTAGTTTTTTATTGTTTCCTAAAGAGCATCGATGGCAAGACACACGAAACAAAAGATGAAAGCTCACACCATTTTACAATTTCATGTCGCTGGAAAATTATTTGTATAGTACGTCAATTATGTAAACAAATGATGGAAGCTTGATAGCATTGCCAGAAGCCTCTTCAGCATCCGGGTCCATGTGCCATGCACAAATATACTCCTTCGTTCCCAAATGTTTTTATTTTTACAAATTTCAAATGGGCATATTTTAGAGTGTAGATTCACTCATTTTGCTTCGTATGTGTACTCCCTCCATTCCTAAATATTTGTCTTTTTAGAGATTTCAATAAGTGACTACATACGGAGCAAAATGAGTGAATCTACACTCTAAAATATGTATATATACATCCGTATGTAGTAGTCCATTTGAATCTCTAAAAAGACAAATATTTGAGTAGTCACTCGTTGAAATCTCTAGAAAGACAAATACTCCGGAGTATATTTAAGAACCGAGGGGGTAGTGCACAACCGCATGGGAGACTCAGCCCGGTCGTTGCGCGGCATTAATAGTGAGTAATGAGCAGTCAAATCATAAGCCCCACCTTTCCGACTGTAAGTTGCTCGGAAGAAGCAACCATCAATACGCTCTTCTTTGAATCCGCTCATACTACTCCATCTGTCACTGTTTATAGAGCGCGCTTCAGAAAAAAGAAAAAAATCTGTGGGACCAAGGCGACTAGCGATCGGCCTGAAAAATAGCATTGGTAGTTATAGCACGGCGTCTATTACTAGAGGAAATAATGAATACACACATGCATGCAGTGCTTCCACCCCGGGTACACACATGCATGCACTTACTCCACTCCGTAGTAGTACATCGAGAGAAAATTGTGGACTTGATTGCGGTTACCACGCCCTAATTAATTGAGCATTAAACCAAATGCGTCTAAAGTCTCTCTGGTGGTGGAAATGCATTGAGAGAAATGCATCATAATGAAGCGCTCCCTGTAAACTGTGACAGAGGGAGTAGTATGAAGGTGCAAAACTAAGTACGCGTATGGCCAGTCGGTCAACGCACCTCCTCTTGGCATATCACTGACATGTTGGACCGGAGTGTGAGCAAACCGATCTCAATTGACGGCAAAATGGCCAACCCGCATTCCTTGAGAGAGACGAGGAGCGAGAACACACAGACGGGCTCGCACGGAGGCCAAGATATATTGGAGCATGGTTGATCGATATCATCAACATGTTGGGCTGCCGTTTTCCGCCATTCTCTGAAATAAATGTGTACTTTATCGAAGATTAAAAAAATAAGAGTACAGATGCTCCACCATGCGGTTCTAGTAGTATTACTACTCGTACTACTAAACCTTGCGCTTGTCGCTTCGCCTCTTTGTGAAGTCGAACAATGCTGGTACTCTCCATGTTGGGTACTACAGTGTATGCCTCTGACAATCTGACACCGAATGGACTGATGCATGTCCATCATACGTCTCCAACGTATCTATAATTTATGAAGCATTCATGATATTATATTATCTGTTTTGGATGTTTATGGGCTTTACTATACACTTTTATATTATTTTTGGGACTAACCTATTAACCGGAGGCCTAGCCCAAATTGTTGTTTTCTTGTCTATTTCAGTGTTTCAAAGAAAAGGAATATCAAATAGAGTCCAAATGGAACGAAACCTTCGGGAGAGTTATTTTTGGAACGGAAGCAATCCAGGAGACTTGGAGTGTACGTAAGGGAAGCAACGAGGAAGACACGAGGTAGGGAGGCATGCACTACCCCCCTGGGCGCGTCCCCCACCCTCGTGGGCCCCTGTGGCTCCCCTGACCGACTTATTTCGCCTATATATATCCATATATCCTAAAAACATCGAGGAGCACAATAGATCGGGAGTTCTGCCGCCGTAAGCCTCTGTAGCCACCAAAAACCAATCGGGACCTTGTTCCGGCACCCTATCGGAGGGGGGATCCCTCACAGGTGGCCATCTTCATCATCCCGGCGCTCTCCATGACGAGGAGGGAGTAGTTCACCCTCGGGGCTGAGGGTATGTACCAATAGCTATGTGTTTGATCTCTCTCTCTCTCTCTCTCGTGTTCTTAATTTGGCACGATCTTGATGTATCTCGAGCTTTGCTATTATAGTTGGATCTTATGATGTTTCTCCCCCTATACTCTCTTGTGATGAATTCAGTTTTCCCTTTGAAGTTCTCTTGTCGGATTGAGTCTTTAAAGATTTGAGAACACTTGATGTATGTCTTGCCGTGCTTATCTGTGGTGACAATGGGATATTCACGTGATCTACTTGATGTATGTTTTGGTGATCAACTTGCGGGTTCAATGAACTTATGCATAGGGGTTGGCACACGTTTTCGTCTTGATTCTCCGGTAGAAACTTTGGGGCACTCTTTGAAGTACTTTGGGTTGGTTTGTATAGATGAACCTGAGATTGTGTGATGCATATCGTATAATCATACCCACGGATACTTAAGGTGACATTGGAGTATCTAGGTGACATTAGGGTTTTGGTTGATTTGTATCTTAAGGTGTTATTCTAGTACGAACTCTATAATAGATCGAACGGAAAGAATAGCTTCGTGTTATTTTACTATGGACTCTTGAATAGATCGATCAGAAAGGATAACTTTGAGGTGGTTTCGTACCATACAATAATCTCTTCGTGTGTTCTCTGCTATTAGTGACTTTGGAGTGACTCTTTGTTGCATGTTGAGGGATAGTTATGTGATCCAGTTATGTTATTATTGTTGAGAGTACTTGCACTAGTGAAAGTATGAACCCTAGGCCTTGTTTCCTACCATTGCAATACCGTTTACACTCACTTTTATCATTAGTTACCTTGCTGTTTTTATAATTTCAGATTACAAAAACCTATATCTACCATACATATTGCACTTGTATCACCATCTCTTCGCCCAACTAGTGCACCTATACAATTTACCATTGTATTGGGTGTGTTGGGGACACAAGAGACTCTTTGTTATTTGGTTGCAGGGTTGCCTGAGAGAGACCATCTTCATCCTACGCCTCCCACGGATTGATGAACCTTAGATCATCCACTTGAGGGAAATTTGCTACTGTCCTACAAACCTCTGCACTTGGAGGCCCAACAACGTCTACAAGAAGAAAGTTGTGTAGTAGACATCAAGCTCTTTTCTGGTGCCGTTGCCGGGGAGGTGAGTGCTTGAAGGTATATCTTTAGATCTTGCAATCGAATGTTTTTGTTTCTTGTTTTATCACTAGTTTAGTCTATAAAAGAAAACTACAAAAAAATGGAATTGAGTTTGCCTCATACGCTTCATCTTTTTAATATCTTTCGTAAGTATGATGAAAAGGAAAATTGTGCTCAAGTGCTAGAAGAAGAAGTCTATAAAATGTTTGGTACTAAATCTTTGAATGATGAGCATGATTGCAATGTTGTTAGCATGAACTCTTTGAATATCTATAGTACTAATGATGATTGCACTAGTTATGATGAAAATGTCTCCTATAAGCATGTCAATTTTTGTGGAGTGCATTGGGTTTGCAAGTATACACCAAATAGGGAAGATAGATATTGCAAGAGGCATAAGCATTTAGAAACGAAATGGTTGCAAGAAAGGATAAATGTGAGTGCTGGAAATTTAAAATTCCTTTGCCCTACTTGTGAACTTTGCAATGAAAGTGGTCATTTACATCTTCGATGCAAATTGTTTCATGATCAAATCGTGTCCAAGAATTGTGATGATTTGATTTCCCTTGCACATCATAATGAACTTAGTTTGCTTTTGGGTTATGAAGAAATGAAACGTTTAATTAAGAACC
Organism: Triticum dicoccoides; assembly: GCF_002162155.2. Lineage (NCBI taxonomy): Eukaryota > Viridiplantae > Streptophyta > Magnoliopsida > Poales > Poaceae > Triticum > Triticum dicoccoides. The sequence continues at coordinate 503,972,007 of NC_041393.1, read as the reverse complement.
TTCCAGAATTTGCCCATAAGAAATTCCTTGATATTGATCTAGAGGAGATTTATATGTATTGTGCGGTGAATTGCATTGAAAATCCTTATATTGCCAATTACATAAAGAAAAGAATGCAAATAGAAGATGAAGAGAATACTAATTAAAGGGAAGAAACCTCCCAATATCCTCCTATTATTTCTTATGATAAATCAGGTAACGAGGAGGAGCTTTCTTCAACCAATCTCATTAATAAAGAGCTCAAAAAGGAGGATTGAACCCACACATGATGTGAAGAAGAAAAAGAAAATATGGAGAAGCAAAGGTAAAAAGGTATCCCTCCCAAATATTGTTGCTCCTATTACTCATTGTGATGATGATAATTGCTATATTATTGGTGCTATCCAAACTATTAATGATGAGAGTGATTATGCTTATGATATGAAAAGGCCCAAGCTTGGGGATGCTATGTTTGATGAGAATGACATATTTGAGAATATATTTGCTGCAATTAATGTTTGTACCAAGCTTGGGGATGCTATGTTTAATGAAGATGATATTTTTAGCCTCCCACGTTTTGATATGCAAATTTGTTATGATGATAGCATGCCTCCTACTAATGAAGATTATATTGATGAAAGTGGGTTTGGAAGAGTGTCAACTTTAGGAAGTAATGATCCCACTATTTTGGAGGATGTTGAATCTTATTGTGATGAATATGGAAGTGGATTTGGAGAGGTCATGACTTTATTTAGTCATGATTCCACTATCTTGGAAGAGGTTTCAATCGATTATGATGAGAACAAAGTTGCTACTTATGATGATTATTGTGATGAAACTTATGCTATAAAAAGTAGTGATGATTATATTTATAAAACTTGTCATGATTATGATTACCCTTTGTCTGAACATTACTCTTTTAATGTGGAAACAATTTCTAGTATTCGAGTCTCTTATGATACTCCCACTATTCTGAATGAGAAGAATTATGCTTATGTGGATAGTAGTAAAATTTCTATGCAAGTAGATCATTAAAAGAATGCTTTAGGTGCTGGTTATATTGTTGAATTTACTCATGATGCTACTGAAAATTATTATGAGGGAGGAACATATTCTTGTAGGAATTGAAATAATATCAAGTTTCCTCTCTATGTGTTGAAAATCTTGAAGTTATGCTTGTTTTGCCTTCCTATGCTAGTTGATTATTGTTTCCATAAGTTGTTTGCTCACAAAATCCCTATGCATAGGTAGTGGGTTAGACTTAAATGTGCTAGTCATATTCTTCATGATGCTCTCTTTATGTTTCAATTCTAATCTTGTATGTGAGCATCATTGTCATCATCATGCCTAGCTAGAAAGGCATTAAAGAAAAGCGCTTGTTGGGAGACAACCCAATATTTACCCTTACTGCTACTGTAGTAATCATGTTTTATAGCTTTTGTTTCAATAAAGTGCCAAGTAAGACCTTTAGGATAGCTTACGGTGATAGTTGTGTTGATCCTGCTGAAATCAGAAACTTTTGCACCCAGTAAATTAGTTTTGATAATTCACAGACACGTTATTCTGATCTGATTCTTTTTGCTCTGGATTGGTACACAAATTTCTCAGTTCTTCCTAATTTCGTAGGATTTTTGGAGTTCCAGAAGTATACGTTTGATATAGATTACTACGGACTGTTCTGTTTTCGATAGATTCTGTTTTCTATGTGTTGTTTGCTTATTTTGATGAATCTGTGAGTAGTATCAGAGGGTATGAACCATAGAAAATTTGGAATACAGTAGATATTACACCAATATGATTTTAGAATGAGTTCAAAATAGTACCTAAGTGGTGGTTTTATTTTCTTATACTAAAGGAGCTTACGAGTTTTCTGTTGAGTTTTTTGTTGTGAAGTTTTCAAGTTTTGGGTAAAGATTCGATGGACTATGGAATAAGGAGTGGCAAGAGCCTAAGCTTGGGGATTCCCAAGGCACCCCAAGGTAATATTCAAGGACAACCAAGAGCCTAAGCTTGGGGATGCCACGGATGGCATCCCCTATTTCGTCTTCGTTCATCGGTAACTTTACTTGGAGCTATATTTTTATTCACCACATGATATGTGTTTTGCTTGGAGCGTCATTTTGTTTTATTTTGTTTTGCTTGATCTTTGAATAAAATGCCAAGATCTGAAATTCTTAAATGAGAGAGAGTCTTCATATAGCTACATAATTATTTAATTACTCATTGATCTTCACTTATATCTTTTTGGAGTAGTTTGTCATTTACTCGTGTGCTTCACTCATACCCTATGAGTAAATGGTTGAATGATTTGAATGTCATAAATCTGAAATTATATATGTTTCATTTGCTTTTCCCATAGGGAATAATAACTTCACATATAAGAAGTAGAGGTGGTAAATTTATTAAAGGTTAGCAAACATTGTATTGGTCATTTGAACAATTCATGAAAGAATATTGAAGAGAGATTTCACATAAAAATATACTATCTTAGACATCTTCTATGATTGTGAGCCCCATTAATTATTTTCAAACCTGAGCAAATTAGTTGAAATTGGACAAGGAAGACAACATAATGAGTTATGCTTGGGTATATTTGTATAGAAGTTATATTGTTATAGATCCTTCAACATGTGGTGCTTGCTATTTAGAATCCTTTGCTAGCCAAAATATCTGTACTAAGCAGGAATACTGCTTGTGCATCCAAATTCCTTGAACCGAGTTTCTTCCATGAGTGTCCACCATACCTACCTATATGCGGTATTTACCTGCCATTCCAAGTAAATTTGCATGTGCCAAACTCAAAACCTTCAAATAATAATCTGTTTTGTATGCCCGAATCGCTCATGTAGCGACTAGGGGCTGTCAGTATCTTCCATGTTAGTTGGGTTATTCTCAAGATGAGTGGACTCCGCTCATCATTCATGAGATAAATGGCCGGTAACTAGGATGCCTAGTCCCATGATCAAAAGATCAAAATCAAATCAAAATAATTGCAAACAAAACTCCCCAGGATTGATGTTAGTTGGAGGCACCCGTTGTTTCGGGCAAGCCATGGATTGATGATTGTTGGTGGAGGGGGAGTAAAAACTTTACCATTCTGCTTGGGATCCGCCTATAATGTATCCAGTATGGAAGAAACTGGGAACCCTTGGTTGTTAACAATCAAAGCATACCTCTCAAAATTATTTTCATCTCTATTTCAAAATCGAGCTCTGGCACCTCTGCAAATCCCTGCTTCCCTCTGCGAAGGGCCTATCTTTTACTTTTATGCTAGAGTCAGTAGTATTCCTTCTCATTCCAACCTACTCTTTAGTTGGCAAGCATCATATGATGGGGAAAGATCTAAGCATATATGGCCATTCAAATATATTTGATCATGAATTATTATTATTGACAATTATCTATATGATAAGTAAGTTGGGAGGCAAAACATTAAGCCAATATCTTTCTCTATGTTCGATGGATGCTATTTGTTCTAAAAATATGCTTTGAGTGGTAGCAATCATGGAAGACAATATGATAGTTGACTATGTGGGATTTGCTAAATCAAACCTCTTACATAGACCCTCCCTGAAAATACGATGAATTTCAATTGTTTGATGACTGAGAACATAGTTTGCTAGTTTTCAAGAAAGTTTATGGTCTATGCTTTAACATGTGAATAGCTTGTTACTTGATCATGAGAAGTTTTATGAGATGAGCTACTGTTATGACATATAATGATGCTAGAAAAGGTGATTGAAATATAATTGATTAAACTTATGCACTTGCTAGCCTTCACACTTCATAAATTATTTCTTTTATCATTTACCTACTCGAGGACGAGCAGGAATTAAGCTTGGGGATGCTGATACGTCTCCAATGTATCTATAATTTATGAAGCATTCATGCTATTATATTATCTGTTTTGGATGTTTATGGGCTTTACTATACACTTTTATATTATTTTTGGGACTAACCTGTTAACCAGAGGCCCAGCCCAAATTTCTGTTTTCTTGCCTATTTCAGTGTTTCGAAGAAAAGGAATATCAAACGGAGTCCACACGGAATGAAACCTTTGGGAGAGTTATTTTTGGAACAGAAGCAATCCAGGAGACTTGGAGTGTACGTAAGGGAAGCAACGAGGAAGCCACGAGGCAGGGAGGCGCGCCCCCGCCCTCGTGGGCCCCTCGTGGCTCCCCTGACCGACTTCTTTTGCCTATATATGTCCATATACCCTAAAAACATCGAGAAGCACAATAGGCCGGGAGTTCCGGCACCCTGCCGGAGGGGGAATCCCTCATAGGTGGTGAAAGGATCGATACGGTCAACTAGAGGGGGGTGAATAGGAGACTACAAATTTTAATCTTTCTTGTCGTTTTTAAGGCTTCGCGGATAAATAGAGTTCACTAGATATGTAACTAGATGCAACCTATATGACAAGCAAGCTCCAAGAGAAATAAGCTAGGTAACAAACTAAGTAGCACACCAACAAGCATACAACAACAAAGTAAGGTTCGAGAAAGGATTAACCACAAGTGAGACAAAGACGCGGATTTTATCCCGAAGTTCACTATTTCTTGGGGAAGAGCTACTCTCCGTTTGGAGCGGTGCTGGAGCCAAAGCTTGCAGAACACCACCGAAGGCTCACCATAATCTCCTTCGAGTCACCCCCAACGGATGAGCGTCGAATCACTCGGGGTTGGTCTTGAAGGCGACCACCACACCTTTACAAAATTCTCCGGAGCACACCACAAGCAAGGAAGATTCCTAAGGAACCTCTAGCCGCCTAGGAGCCCAAGCTCCAAGAGTAACAAGTCAATGGGGAAGAAATGTTGCAGGGAACGCGATTTGGTTTGGTAAAGTTGTAGATCAGGTCTTGCTCTCCCAATCCCCAAATTTTCAACAAGTTTGGGTGGAGGGATTGAGAGTATTGAGGAAAATGAGGTGTAGCAATGGTGGAGCTCAATAAGACATTAGGGTTAGAGGTTGGAGGTGGAAGAAGGGCATATATATAGTGTTCTTGGCCGGTGGGGTTTCTTCCCGTTGGACCCCGTGTGCACGGGCTAAGTCAGCCCCATGCGCATGGGGTACTCAGAGACTTTCACACCACCTCGTGCGCATGGGGGTCAAAAGACCCCGCGGGCACGGGGTACTCAGAGAGTTTACATGGTACCCCATGCGCACGGGGGTCAAAAGACCCCGTGCGCATGGGGTACTCAGAGAGTTACGCAGTACCCCGTGCGCACGGGGGTCAAAAGACACCGTGCACACGGGGTACCCAGTAACTTTCTAGCTTTCTGAGTACCACAACACACACACTAGGTTCTTTAAGTGGTCGGAGTGGGAAGGATAAGAGAGTAAGATTTGGCAAAGGCATTCCAACACGACTTTCATCCACACAGACCTCTCTTAATAGTGCGGTCTTTCCTACGACTCGAAGCAAACCAAAACTACAAAACCTTCGAAGCGTCGAAAGACCACGCCTTTGCCTTTTTCAAAATGGGGGGTCGCACATCTCCATTGTGGGAACTTAGAACCAATATCTGGAGATAAAATTTAGCAAGCGATATTAGTTCAACTAACCACATTGTAATCACACCAAAATGTAGCATAAGTGCCACTTGCACTTTCAATCTCCCCCTTTTTGGTGCATTGATGACAACGTGGTTAGAGCATGGCATAGAGGATAAACAGATAAAAGTCCATGGGACAAATAATGATCATGATAGCTCCCCCTATATGTGTGCCCGAAAACAAGAATGCATCTAGTAAATACATAGGAGGCTCTACCAGATCACTATTGTCAAGTCATGAGATTAACCATAATAAACCTATAATGGTGCCTAGATCTCATGACAAAGTGTGGTGAGAAAATAATGTGAGACCCAAGATACGAATAAAGATATACTTGCAATAGGTTCAAAGAAAAGCTAGAGTTTCACAACCAAAACTGAGAGGCTCACACAACCACACAAACGGAAAGTAAATAATAGTATCTCAAGCCAACTAAAACCAACCAACAGCGAGAAACATGAGGATTGAGATCTCAACACACACACAACACACCCACGAACACACCACTTCTCCCCCTTTGTCATCAAGACAACAAAAAGGAGACAAATGGCGTCACCCAGACCCACTAGACAAGAGGAGCACTCGAGGCATCATCATCATCATCAAAACACCACCCGGCCATTGGGAAAGATCGACCAGTGGCCTCACTGTCGTTGTCCTCTAAACCTGGACCGACCTCCTCACCAGCTGCAGCCCTTGCTGCCTTCTGCTCACGCTGAACAAGCTTCTCCTTGTTGATTTCCTTGATCTGACGGCGCTGAATCTACTGGCACATCTTGAACATGTTGCTCAAGGTCTTGAACAGAGACTTCTTCTCTCCCCTGGCAAAGACGGCCTCACAACCAACAGACTTGGCCTTACCATGAGGGATCCGTGCAGTAGAGGATATGCCCGGAGTGTAAGTAGTACGATCCTTGGGCCTAGGCTTGCTCCCCTTCTTGTTAGGCACATAAGGAGCAGGAGCAGTTGGGGTCCAGTTGGAGTTGTGCTTGGGAACAGAGGTCTTGAAAGAGGCAATGTACTTGGCAGGACAGACGGTCTCAATCAAAGCCTATATGAAAGGAGCATAGATCAAGGACTTGTTCTATTGCACACACTGACGAAGCTCATAGTACATGAAATCCAGAACATCCACTTTCTTCTTCTAATGAAGATACACAAGGACATCTAGCATGGAGCTCCGAATGTTATGGGAATCCCCGGCCTTTGGAGTGAGGGTATACCTCAGGATATGGCGCATGGTGTCATAGAGGGGCAAGAGATCTTTGATTGACCCAGTGACAAACGACTTGTCTTGTTTGTAAGCAAAGGCAATCTCATCCTTAGTGCGCTGCCCATTTTCCCTAACAATGCCAAACTCATCAGAAACAGCCTCTACATCCATAAATGGGTAGGGGATGATCTCAGAGAACTTTGCCATAGGAGCCGAGCACCGATGCGTTCCGGACATCCAAGTGAGGGTGCGAGCAGAGTCATTGGAGAAATATAGAGTGGCAAAGAACTGCATCACTAGATCTTCATTATAGGGATGGTTGAAGGTGACAAACGAAATAAGACCCAATCTGCTAAGAGCGGAGTACACACTGGGATACAGATGATCATTGTCACGCAAACTCTCAGTGTTGACTTGCTTGTGAGGAGCAAACTTCTTTGACTTGGTCATGAGAAGCTCATGATAGACCCTTTGCTGAAACTCGTTCTTGAAGCGAGGATCCATTCCCATACTAGTGGCAGCTGCATAAGGATGGCTCTGTCTCTCAGCCCAGAGCTCTGGCTTGGTCCACTTGGCAAGAGGCATATTTCGGAGGTCACGCCCGCCCGGAATGGCTTGCTCGGGACTAGACACCTCTTCCTCTTCTTCATCTTCCTCAACACGGTCAGCCTCTTCTTCTATCTCATCATCAACATTGGGGTTGTCATAGTAAGCATCATCTTGCGAGTCATATTCTTCCTCAGAATCATCGGAGGCCTCAACAACCGGCCGCTTTGAGGCTGCACGGCGAACACGGCCCTGACCCCTGACCCATGCCTTCAGATGGCTGACGACAAGCAATGGTGAAGTCCTTTGATCCTCCTTTTGCGCGCTTGTGACGAAGCTCAGCCCTCTTGTCAGCGAAGTCTGAAACACACGCAAACACCCAACAACACAAAGCAAGAAACACAAATGAGTACAAGTGCATGAAGAATGGCAAAGAGATAGACAGATGACAAGCAGATAGGTCTTGGTTAGCCCGTGCGCACGGGGGTTTAGACCCTGTGGACACGGGGGCCCATGCACACGGTACATGACCATGGACACGGGGCCCCGTGCGCACGGGGATCAAACACCTCGTGGACACGGGGGACTCTTAGCAGCATCCACTTCCAGAACAAACTCTGGGAGTGGGTGTAGCAAAGGGACCATAGGATCTATGCACTAGACATCTATCTACAAATTAGTTGAGGCTAAACGAATCTAGGAAGCAGGGAAACCCTAAGACTAGAAAATTAGATAGGAACTCAAGGAGAGAGCAAGGAGACAGAACCAACCAGAGGAGGACCCCATCTTCATGCAGATCCACGAAGGAAGAAGCCCGGCGAAGCCCGGAGGAGCTCCGGCGAGCGAAGGCGACGGCGGCGGTGCTGGAGGTTTCCAGGGGAGTGGAGGGGGCGAATGGGTGGGAATGAACCCGAGCCCCCCCCCCACGCCCCACCTCTTCAGGGCCAGAAACCGCAGACCCCGTGCGCACGGGCTAAGTGAGCCCCGTGCACATGGGGGTCCCGTGCACACGGTACAAAGCCCGTGGGCACGGGGTATTCAGGAACTTTGGCATGAGTGATTTTTTTTGAATATAGGCCGAGTGTAGACTCTTACCCCTTCTTCACCAATACACTCGGTCTATATTTCTGAATACACCGCAAGTAATGTCCTATCACTATGAGAAGGGTATATGTGGAGCACTTGTACCAAAAGAGAAGCGAGAAACACCCACCAAAAAATGAGAAAAGACCAGAAAACCAACACATCACACACACGAAGCAAACACAGACACAACCCTCAAGAGAGGGCGGTGGCCGAAGCCACCATGTTTGAGTTTATTTGGTATGGCACCACGAATATATGAACCTTGGGCCCAAGACCAATACTCATCTTTGAAGCACAAGTACCATCTAAAATGGCTAATGTGAAAGATTGTCTTTGATTTATGCACTTCTAGGATAAGATAACTCATGAGTTGAGCTAGCTCCCCCTAGACATGTGCCTACATCTAAGCAAGATAATACATGAGTATGTGTGTGTGAGAAAGGATTTCATCCCAAGTTACTTATATCCACAATATTTAGCTCATGCCTTAACTCGCGGAATCTTGCTTCTTCAAGAGGCTTGGTGAAGATGTCTGCGAGTTGATTCTCGGTGTTGACATGGATTAAGCCAATGTTTCCCTTTGCCACATGATCTCTAATGAAATGATGCCGAATATCAATATGCTTGGTCTTACTATGTTGAACCAGATTCTCGGCGATCTTGATAGCACTTCCATTGTCACACCAAAGAGGCACTTTGTCACATTTGACACCATAATCCATCAAAGTTTGCCTCATCCATAATAATTGAGCACAACAACTTCCGGCGGCAATGTACTCGGCTTCGGCCGTGGAGAGAGATACACAATTTTGCTTCTTTGAAGACCAACTTACCAACGATCTCCCTAGGAATTGACATGAACCAGAAGTGGACTTGCGATCAACCTTGTCTCCGGCCCAATCCGAATCTGAGTATCCCATTAACTCAAAAGATGATCCTTTGGGATACCAAAGGCCCAAGTTTGGGGTATGAACCAAATATCGAAGGATTCTTTTCACTGCCGAATAGTGGCTCTCCTTGGGAGATGATTGAAATCTTGCACACATACACACACTCAACATAATATCTGGCCTAGATGCACAAAGGTAAAGCAAGGAACCGATCATAGAGCGATATACCTTCTGATCCACTTCTTTACCATTGGGATCAAGATGAAGTTGACCATTTGTGGGCATGGGTGTCTTCATTGGCTTGACATCTTGCATTTTTAACCTCTTGAGCATGTCTTGGATATAATGTGATTGGTTGATGAAGGTTCCTCCTCTCAATTGCTTCACTTGAAAACCGAGGAAGAACTTCAACTCTCCCATCATGCTCATGGCAAATTCCTTAGTCATAAGATTCTCAAACTCAACGTTAAGAGCATGGTTAGTGGACCCAAAGATAATATCATCAACATCTATTTGGCAAACAAACAGCTCTCCTTTTACCCTCTTCGTGAAGAGAGTGGAATCTATTACCCCAATCTGGAACCCCTTCTCGCTTAGGAAAGTCGTAAGGTGATCATACCAAGCACGAGGTGCTTGTTTGAGTCCGTAGAGTGCCTTATGGAGTTCATAAACGTGAGAGGGATGATTCTGGTCTTCGAAACCGGGAGGTTGCTTGACATACACCAGCTCATTAAGAGGACCATTAATAAATGCACTCTTCACATCCATTTGACATAATTTAAAATCATGATGAGAGGCATAAGCAAGCAATATGCGAATGGATTCGAGACGGGCAACGGGGGCAAAAGTTTCACCAAATTCCAAACCTTCAACTTGGGTGAAACCTTGTGCCACTAACCTTGCCTTGTTCCTTATTACTTGGCCATGTTCATCTTGTTGTTCTTGAAAATCCACTTTGTCCCGATGACATTATGATATTCCTTGGGTCTTTCCACAAGGGTCCACACTTTGTTGCGAGTGAAGTTGTTGTGTTCTTCATGCATTGGCATCAATCCAATCCGGATCGTCAAGTGCATCTTCCACCTTAAGGGACTCAACACAAGAGACAAAGGAGTGATGTTCACAAAAGTTTGCCAAACATCTATGAGTAGTTACCCCCTTTTTGATGCTTTCGTAAATGTTCTCGGTGAGGTGTTGAAGATGCTTTAGCTTGGCAGACACTTTTTGCTCTTTGAGGTCAAGATCTTCTTCACTTGGTTTTGGACTTGGTGAAGAAGCTTGCCCTTGGGATTGTTTTAGCCTGGGAGACACTCTTCTATTTGCAACCACAAGTTCTTGCTCATTAGGAAGTGATAAAGACGAAGACACTTGCGGTTGGGGTTGATCTTGATCTTGATCACGACCTTGAGCTTGATCTTGAGCATCAACGATTGGTTCTTCATTATTTGGAAGAGTTTGCTCTTGATCTTGCTCAGGAATATGAGGGACTTGATCTTGTTCTTGGATAGGTTCATGATCTCCCAAGGCATCTTGTACAAGTGGTGTCGGTGATGACTTCCCTTGTGGAGACTCCACAAGAGGGGCTCTTACTCCTTCTTCTACTTGGACATGGGGTGTTTCTTGTGGAAGAATGTGGCCTATGCCCATTGTCCTTATAGCTTGTGAATGAACCTCATCACCTACAACACTAGGTACAATTTGCTCCGCACGGGGGCCATTATCTTCATCAAACTCCACACTTACCGTTTCCTCAATGCACCCAGTGGATTTATTGAGAACTCGGTAAGCATGAGAGTTTGATGCATATCCAACAAATATGCCCTCATAAGTTCTAGGCTCAAATTTAGCTAACCAGGATTTCTTATTTAAAATGAAACACTTACAACCGTATACCGAAAGTATTTGACGTTAGGCTTTCTCCTGATTATGAGCTCATACGGGGTCTTGTTCTTGAGCTTGCGAAGATAAAGCCGGTTTGAAGCATGGAAAGCGGTGTTGATGGCTTCAGCCCAAAGCTTGTATGGAGATTTGTACTCATCAAGCATGGTCCTAGCCATCTCAATAAGAGTCCAATTCTTCCTCTTCGCAACACCGTTTTGTTGGGGAGTATATGGTGCGGCATATTGGTGCTTTATCCCCTCTTCACTCAAGAATTCATCCATTGTATAGTTCTTGAACTTGGTGCCATTGTCACCTCGAATTGCCTTGGTCTCACAGTTATGTTGACTTGAGCTTCTTTGGCAAAGTTGATGAAGGTTTCTTGAGTTTTGTATTGAGGAAGAACACCCAAGTATATCTTGTGAAGTCATCAACAATGAAAAGGCAATACCTCCTCCCTCCCAGACTATCATATGTTGGGGGCCCAAACAGATCCAAATGAATAAGCTCAAGGGGCCTCAAGGTGGTGATGACAGTCTTCACTTTATGAGCTTTTTCATGAAGCTTTCTAGCAATGCAAGCACTACAAGGACGATCTTTGGCAAAATACACATTGGTTAGTCCAAGGATGTGCTCCCCCTTTAAGAGAGCATGTAAGTTTCTCATACCCACGTGGGCTAGCCTATGGTGCCATAGCCACCCCACGTCGGCCTTGGCCATTAGGCATGTTGCAAGATGAGTTTTCTCTTTTGAGAAATCAACCACGTAAAGGTTGTCTTCAACATGCCCAACAAAGACCACTTTGAGATTGCTTCTCTTAAAGACGGTCACATGGAATTCACTGAAATGTGAATCATATCCGGCATGAGCCAATTGAATAGTTGAAAGTAAATTGTAGTGAAGGGATTGGACAAGCATGACATTTGAAAGTGACGAATCATTAGAGATTACCACCTTGCCCAAACCCAATACCATGCCCTTGCTATTGTCACAAAAAGAGATGTTCAAAGAGGCCTTGAGTGAATCAACAAACTCCACAAGCATCTCCCTTTCTTCGGTCATATGATTGGTGCAACCACTATCAATCACCCATTGAGTTCCACCGGAGACATAGTCCTACAAGAATCAAGCTTTGTTTATAGGTACCCATTTTGCAATGGGTCCTGGTGAGTTAGCAACAAGGGTCTTGGGGACCCAAATGGTCCAAGCATAATCATCATAGTTAGTCCCAACAAATTTTGCAAAGGTATAGCCATCATCTCCTCTCACGAGGACATAAGATGGATTGTTCTTGCCGGCAGAATTCTTGAGAGTGGCCTTGTCCCTAGTGACCTTGCCACTCCCAACACCCTCCTTTTCCTTCTCCTTCTCCTTGTGCCCTTCTTGCACAAACACTACCTTGGGTAAGGGAAGGAGTCGGACCAATCTTCTTCTTGTTGTTCTTCTTCTTTTTCTTACCATTCTTAGATGCGGGATTAAACCCAACTCCCTCCTTGGCAACACACTCCTTTTGGTTGCTCAAGAGGTCATTTAGGTTTTTCTCCCCTTGGATGCATGATACAAGCCCTTTCTCAATTTGGGCCTTCAACTTTTTATTCTCCTCTTGAAGGGAGGCGCAATCATGAACAAATTTAGCCGTACAAGCATCATCATTTAAATCTATATGAGGTACGGAAGTGAGAGATTTAATGGTTGTCGCTTTTAGTTGGGCATAAGACTCGGTGAGGGCAATGAGGTCACCTTTGACAACCTTGTAACTAATCACAAGGAACTCATGCTCCTCAACAAGTCTTGTATGGTCAACTAGAAGCTTTTCAACTCTAACATTAAGAGCATCTTTGTTCTCAAGAGCAAGTTGCAAAGCATCGTTGGTTTTTAAAAAGTCAACTTGATGAGAAGATAAGGCTTCCCCAAGTGATGCTCTCATGACACTCTCTTCATTAAATTCATGCTCGATGGATCAACTCTCTCATTTTCCTCTATAAGGAGGTTTTCAACGTTCTCAATAAAGTCATCGCGTTCGGCAAGTGACTTAAGGAGATCGCCAAAACGAGAACGAGCTTCACCATGAAGAGTTTTCATGAAAGCCATTAAGGATTCCTCATCATTATCCACGCCCTCCTCACACTCATCCTCCACTATCTCACATGAGACATTGGGAGTGTAGTTGTCGGGTTTCTTGGATTTGGACTTAGTTTTTACCTCTTTGGCCATGAGGCATCGATGAGTGAACGGCTTGTCCTCATTTGGAGAGTCGAAGAGGCCGGTGTAGGAGGAGGAGGTAGTGGCATGCATGGCAAAGGCGACCGTTCCCACTTGATCATCATCACCGTCATCTTCGTCTACAGACATGTATTCTTCATGAACAAGTGCCTTGTCATCCTTCCTCTTTGCAAACTTGGTGAACTTATTCTTCTTGAGCACAAGCTTCTCGGACTTGTCTTCACATCTCTCATACGTACAATCATGAACAAAGTGTCTTGGTCTATCACAATTGTAGCATTTCCTTCGCCCAAAGGATCTTCCTCGAAGATTTTTTTTGTTTGTTTGCCATGGTCCCGGAGTACTTCTTGACTAAGAGAGCCAAGTCTTCTGCAAAATCATTTGCCGGGCATGAGGTGTCATTGTCCTCCTCACATATCTCTTCACTCACTTCTTCCTCCCTTGAGGGTTGGCTTATCACTTTCTTGGCCATCAAAGCAAGATTGGAGTTCTTGGTTGCTTGAGATATTGCAAATGTTTTCTTGGACTTGGTTTCCAAAAGAACATGGGTAGAGAAAGTGGAAACAACTTGAGCCGTGGTCAACTTGTGATAGTCCAGACGTTGATGAACCATCATGACCATGGTATGTTCCCTGAGAACCATATCATCTATGAACTTGTCCTTGATGAAATCATCATTTGCTCAAGTGCACATTCTCAAGTTGAGCACAAGGGACTTCAACCTTCGGTAAACCTCTTCTGCGGACGCACCCTCATTCCTCACAAAGAGATTGACTTCTTGCTTGAGCAAAGCCAACCGAGATCTTCGAATTGCTTCATCTCCTTCGAGAGCCTCCTCAAGGCAATCCCAAATTTCCTTTGCGGTTTTGAGAAGAGCAATGGAGTCACTATAGTCTTCAGTCACAGCTATGCGAAGCATGTTGTGTGCGGTTGCATTGAGTTGGTTATCAACCGCTTCCCTTGGAGTGAGATTCATTGGGTCCTTGGGGTTGAATCCATTGACCACAATCCACCACAATTGAGTTGAAGCACTACGCATGTGAGACTCCATATCTAGCTTCCACTTAGCAAACACATTAGCTTTCAAAGGGGGCGGAGGCCCAACAGGATTAATGCAAGGATGTTGCAAAGGTTGAGGAGAGTAAAAGGGTTCCACGGCATTGTACTTGGGGACTTGAGTATGAGCCGGAGAAGCAAGAGGTTCCCTCGAGTCCTCCGCATCATGAACAACATTTGGATCAAACGATTTTGATGCGGAGGTTGATGGCTTCAAGCGAGCATCAATTTCCTCCTTGACCGAGGATCGAACTTCTTTCAACATAGAGGCTTTGAGGTCTGCAAACATTGAAAGGATATCGGCCGCGGTCAAAGGGGCACCCGGGTCAGGAGGAGCGGTGGGAGCAACGACCGGGGCACCAAGTGCCTCGTTTGTGACGGGGGGTAGCACTAAAAAAATACACTTCCGTGATGATACGTGTTTGTCATAGTAGGTCACGTTTTCTGTCATGCATGTACATCCATGACAAATTTATGACAGAATCAAGATAGTCATACATGTGCTGTCGTAGAAGTGTTCCACGACATTACCAAAGTTATCATCACGGAAGTGTCCACTTCCATGACGATAAATCGCGCGTCATAGAAGTACTTTCATCAAGGGTGACCGACACGTGGCATCCACCGTAACGGAACGCCGTTAAGCTATCGGGTCGGGTTTTGGATCCGATAACCCGTTAACAAACTCGACCATGGGGATTTTCCACGTGTAAAATCATCATTGGCTGGAGGAAGCACGTGTCGGCTCATCGCTGGGACATATGCCATCCACTCATTGGACAGAAGGGGCCTACGATACGTCGACACGTGGCACGGCCCAACAGAGGCCCATTCCTATGAAAAGGCCGGCCCGTTTGACTTGGTCAAAAGGTAGCGGGCCGGCCCATGGAAAGCCTGTTAACGGCTTGTTCGCATATAGCCCATTTACAGCCCGCTAACCCAAGGCCCGTTATGCCCTATTCGAATTAGGCCCAATAGCGTCATCTGGGCCATCCAATATGATTCCAGCCCATTTTCACTTCTGGCCCATGTATGGCCCATGACGTCTTTCGGCACATATGAGGCCCTACGTAACTCTTGGCCTATTAACGGCCCGTGGTGAAACTGGCCCGTAATGAACAGTGTATCACATTACACCCATTAACGGCCCGTGGTGAAACTAGCCCGTAAAGAACAGTGTATCACTTTATACCCATTAACGGCTCGTTATTCCGGTGGGCCGTTTCTAGCCCATGTTATCTTTCGGCCTTCTCAGAGCCCATTTATTCTTGGGCTCATTTCCAGCATTCGTTTACTTACGGCCTGTTACTGTCATTTTCTGTTTGTGGGCCAAATTCAGCCTGTGGTTACAGTCGGCCCGTTTGTGGTCCGCTAAAACGTTGGGCCGTTTTCATAGTGTCATCAAATACGGCCTATTAACGATGGCCCGTTATGGTCGGCCCATGAACGGACGATTCCAACTCTAGCCCGTTTACGGCCTGAATGCGGTCTGTTTGGCCCATGTTTGGCCAATCGATCATACGGCCCGTATAAGGCCCATTGATGATACGGCCCATAGAAGGCCCATTGTTTCTACGGCCCGTAGAAGGCCCACTGTTTCTACAGCCCATAGAAGGCCCACTGTTTCTACGGCCTGTAGAAGGCCCACTTCTTATACGGCCCGTAGAAGGCCCACTGTTTCTACGGCCCTTAGGAGGCATAGTGTCACTACAGTAAATATTAGCCCATTGTTATTATGGCCTAGTTTTAAAAATAGGTTATTGCTGCCACTAGCAAACCGCAGAAAAAGAACTGCACTGACTACAAGCAAACAAATAACAAGACAACAAGGAAATAAATAAGCAAGCAACTTACACTAGGCTATCATGGCTATTACACATATTACATCCATTGGGCATCAAAGTTCACCACCAGTGCAAATATAGGGAACACAGCATCATATAAACGCCGCAGAAAAACAAGTCCAGAACTGAAACCACTTCAGAAGAGCTCAAGAAACAATATCCTGGGTATCCATAATGCTGGCAAGATGCTTAGCAAGCTTATTAACTTTCTCTTGTTTGGCGCTTAAGTCCTCCAACGCTTGTTGTTGCACCAGAAAGTATGCATCTGAATTCTACAGGGACTTCCTTAGTCCTTCGGCTTCCTATCACATAACATCTGATCGATGTCTTTAAACTTGAAGTTGAGACTCAAGAAGCCGAACTAATTCAGGAAAAGAGTTCGAAGAGCTGGTGCCAGCAGTGGTAGCCAGTAACTCGAACACTACATCAAGACAGGACTTTGGGGTTGTCTCAGTGTCTTCAATATAGTTTTTATCAGCTTTCTTGGAGACCAATAGGGATGTCTCACTATCTTGAACCTTATCTGCATTACTTCCTTTACCATTGCATAACAGGGTATTCTTCTCCAATATTTTATCCGCGTTCTAAAGGAGAAACAAACAAACACATCTCAGGTTTACAATGTAGTATATGAAACTCATTTTGGTAAGGTGGACAGGATAACAACATGAAACAAACATATATCTATGTAGTATGGTCACTGTATGGTCTATATCATTCTAGTTTATGTTGCCAAATCAAGATAGATACAGTTCGAATCATATCTATTTAAGACAAAGCAGCATAGACAGAATATAAGTGTGGGAAACTACACAGCAATAACAACAATTGTAATGTGCATGGCGTGAGAACATAACTGTTTATTCAATTGAAACTGAAATGAACATAGAGCAAGTTACAATAGCAAACAGCCAAACACGTTGAAGAAATAGGTTTAAAACATACCTGTTGCGCCATTGAAGTTTCAATTGCATCCTTCGAATTTGAAATTAGTTGGTATCAGTAAATACAGTGATGCAAGAGCAAAGTAGTATGAACCATAGCTACGGAACCTGACCTGAGAACAATTCTTCTTCTACTTTAAGCGTTGACTTCGGGTTCGGAGTGGTGGTCCTCGTGATTTGGGCACTGCAATTGCCTTACTAACTGCTCGTGTTTGGGTGCTCTGTGGTGGAGACGGTGATGTGTCAACGGGAACGGGGTGTCTATCTACTGGGGTTGGGGTTAGAAGGGGTGTAGTTGGTACTCTGTCCAACATGGTAGGGGTACAATCTGCATGAGTGTGGGTTATGTATGGTGGGGTTGGTTCTTAGGCAAGTACAACCGTGGTTCTATCTGCATCGACAGGTAGCACGATCTTTTCTGAAGACCGTGTGTTTACTCCCACGGATACTGCCATCACTCCCTCCAATTGAAATGGCTGATAAACAAGAAAAGTAATTGAATGTACAGACATTGTAAGATAGACAGGTGCAATGGATAGTAGGGAAGAAAATAGGGCATGAAATAATTCACATTTATGTTGTCTAAGCAAACAGAATAGCAGGACATAATTTCACATATATGATGGCTAATTAAACAGGATAGCATGACACAATTTCACATGTATGATGGCTAACTAAACAGGATAGAATGACATACTTCAAAATATAATGACTATGTAAACAGGATGACATGATATAACTATACGATGTGTCTATTAAAGTGGTTGGCATGCCATAAATAACAAACATGCCGTCGATGGAAGCATGATGGCATGATATAATTCACGAATAGAATGACATAATTTAAAATATGATGACTATGTAAACAGGATGAGATGATATAACTATATTATGTCTTTAGAAAATGGGTTGGCATGCCATAATTCAGATACATGCTGTCTATGTAAACATCATGGCATGACATAATTCAAATATATGATTTATATACTAAGGAAGTGAGCAGAGGGCAATCGCATATATGATGTGTCAACCAAGGAGATGGCATTCAATATTGTGTATATGATGTAAAAACTAAGCATTGCAATACAACATATGCATTATATGAGTAATATAACCCTGCCAAGTTTGAGCATACACCTCAGGGGGATAATAGGACTGGTCATCTGCCTCTGAATCCTCCTCTGAAGAGCTATCTGTAACCAGCAAGATATCTGCTTCACCAGGTAGCATTGTCTGCTCTGAAGACCTTGTTTTCACTCCAGATTTCTCCATCACCAATTCAAATGGCTGATGCACAGGAAGAGCAGTTGAATATACAAACATTGTCGACAAAAGCAATGAGAAATACAAAAAAAAGGACAGCATGATATAATTCACATATATGACACTTGCCTAAACAACATGGCATTGCATAATTCACATACATAATGCCTTGCAACAAGATAACATTGTATAATTCACATATATAATGTCTTGCAACAAGATGGCATTGCATAATTCACATATATGGTAATTAGACACTAAACAGGTGGCATTCACACAAAGCATGTCTAAACTAAGCAAATGACATAGCAATGCAAGGTACCATACGCACGATATGAGTAACATAACCCTGCCAAGTTAGGGCATGCACATCGGGGGGAAATATCACTGGTCATCTATCTCTGAATCCTCCTCTGAGGAGCTATCCATAACCAGCAAGACATGCGCTTCGTCAGATAGCATTGTCTGCTCTGAAGACCTTGTTTCCACTCCAGATTTTTCCATGACCGTGTCGAATGGCTGATGCACAGGAAGAGTAATTGAATGTACTAAATTTTTTGACAAATTTAACACGTAATAAAAAAATGATGGCATGATATAATTCACATATAAGATGATTGGCTAACCAGGGTGGCATTGCAAAATTCACATATATGATGCCTGGCTAGACAAGATGGCATTGCATGATTCACATATACGATAAAGAAACTAAACATATGGCATTGACACAAAGCATGTCTAATCTAAGCAGATGACATCTTTAATGTATACAGTAAGCAATGCAAGGCACCATATGCATGATATTACCAACATCAGCATGCCAAGTTAGAGGCAAGACCTCATGGGGTAAATAGGAGTGGTCTTCTCCTTCTGAATCCCCCTCAGAACAGTTATCTTCCTCTTGATTACGATCCGAAATGGGTGGAGGGGGGCGGCCTTTGCGCCCACCATGGAACGACGTCTGCATGAAATTTTATTACCACGCAAGGCTCGTCTCTTTTGCTCTACATGATCAGTTCCATTGTGTACAATAACTGGCATGCATAGGAATAAAACATAGTGAGATTATGTAAGGAGTGCATGCAAACTCCAGAGTGATGGTAGCAAACTGTGGATAGACCCAAAACCAATGATAGCAGGCAGATAATAGCTTTAGTTAAAAAATACAGATAATGGCTCCTTTAATGTTTGTTTGCACCAAACATGAAACTCATAGTAGACACCGGAGATTAACCAGATAGTAGACAGATAGTACGTATTGCTGCCCCAATATGTACCCCACAACCATTTAAAAACTCAAGTTTCAGCATTAGTTTGGACCTAACTCGGAGTCTAATAGGTGAACACGATGATAATGTAGCATGTCATCATATTACGTGACACATAACATAAGCAGACACGGAAGAGTGTGACCTCTCTTGCGGACCCATGTAGTTCTCAAGGTCATCTGCTCAGTTGATGATGGTAATGCAGTTGTCGTGGCTGCCGACGGCGGGGAAGAAGATCTGAGGCGGCGAAAGACAGTCTGGAGAGCAGATCCCTGCTGTGGTGAACCCATCCGTTGTTGGAGTAGCTGAGCTGGGGTGGAACATAGCGCCGCAGGAGCAGGACAAATCACACAAGGTTTTCTTTGACACATATCTGTAACTGAAGTAATTGAGTAAGGGCATGTTTGAATTTGAGGATTATAACAATGCAGGGATAGGAAATAGACAGGAATAGGATAGGAATGCACGTGTAAAACAGAGAATTTAAAAAAACAGGATTTCTGCCAATCTGGATGTTTGGTTAACAACAATTGGAAGATCACAGGATGCAAAAAAGCATGGTGAGATTAAGTCAAACCACAAGAAAATGTACGGTTATAATGCTATTATGCTACTATCTCTTAGTCTTGTGCTTGATGAATAGGAATATGAAAAGGAGGAAAGTGGAAATTAGAATTCCTACGGTTTTTCTTTCAAGGAGACACTAAAGGAACAAATCTTATAGTTTTTTTTGCTCCATTCCTTTGCACCAAATTCATGAAAAGTAGTACCATAGGAAACTTTCTAATTCCTATGTTTTTCATTCACTTTTCCTTTCAAGCACTGGCGATTCTAGTAGGCAGGCTTGAGCAAGGAAAATCCTACACTAAAAAAATGTTTTTGTGCTACTTCTATTACTTTGGACCCAGGCCACTGCCATACTAGCTCAACTCTCAGGCCCATCAACAAATGCACAGCTCAAACGCGCAGAGATAAATAATGATGGCGTTCAGGAGAGTCCGTCACGGATAGCTAAGTTGCCTGGTACCTCACTGCTTGTCATATAGTAGGATAAAATAATCATATTTCCTGTTACTACGAGTGCTCAGTGGACAATATATATAACATGTAGCATAAAAAAGAGATGCAACAAGCCATGTAGATCTCAGCGTGATTGGGTTGGCCGGTGAGGATGCTCCGGCTGACTTGGCTGTCGGAGGAGGGGAAGAAGATCTTAGGTGTCTAGAGATGGAGCCTGAGGTACTGCTCCGCTGTGATGGAGGGTTTCGTCGTTGGAGCAGCTCCGGTGAGTTGTACGATGCCGAGGCTGAAGCAGGACAAGAGAGACAACGAACAACATTAACCTGAGTGGAATTCTTATAGCATCTCCAATACATGACGTAATATACATAACCACAAAGTGCTAGATGTAAAACACATCAGCCGCTCATCTCTGAACTTAACTGTCAAAACTGAACTTAACTGTCGAAACTGAACTTAACTGTCGAAACTGAACTTAACTGTCGAAACTGAACTTAACTGTCGAAACTGAATTTTGCTGTTGAAACTGAACGCACTAGCAAGGTGAGGCTACACGTCGGTCGACTGACTTTTTCATCTTTGGTCAATCGATTTTGCAGCCGTTGGATACAAAATCAAGGGCATGCGGTTCATCTTCAACCTCCACCCCACTGAGCCGCTAGCCACCATCGGCCAAACAGCAGCCCCCCGCCGCCCGCGGCCGGCGGTGCGCCGCCCCGCCCGCCCCGAAAACCCTCCCCACCGCCGGTCCACTGCCGCCCCGGCCATCCCTCTAGGCCCCCCGTGCCAAGCTTTTTCTCCGGCGATCCCCACGCCACCGCCCCGCCACCACCGGCGACCACCGCCCCCATCCTGAACCCTAAGATAGATAGTGGGGT
>NC_041393.1:503938335-503950020 GCF_002162155.2 Triticum dicoccoides | reverse complement strand
CCGACGAGCCCCCCTTCCTTCTTTGGCTGGTTCTTCCTTCACCCCAACAAGCCCACCCCTTGAAAATCGACTGACCCAAAAGTCGATTCAGTCGACTGAAGTGTAGCCAAATTGGAGCAGCATCGCAAGCAAGAGCAAGAGCGAGAGCAGCAGCGCGGGCAAGAGCAATGGCAAGAGCAGACCAGGCAGGGGACCGAGAGCAAGAGCAGAGCAGCAGCGCGAGCGAGAGCTAAAGCATCAGCAACTCCTACTGATGTGGACGTCACCGCCGAGGGAGCGATGCAGTGGAGGAAGTGGCCGGCGATGCCGCCATGGATGGAGCCGCGCCATGTCGGCTCAGGACCGAGCGCCGGCAGTATCGTGAGATCGAATCAAGAAGAAAATGTGGCGATTAGTGTACAACCTCTTTGGTGGCGCCGATTAGGCCGCAGCTTCATCCGAGGAAACGGTGATGATGATGCCCTTTCGATAGTGCAGGTGAAGACGACGGTGTGGGAATGGAGGTGGCACGAAAGACGAGGGGAACGTCGGGGCAGCTCCTTGGAGGTGGAGGACGGGGTGGCTGAACCGGCGGGACGATGAGATCAATGACGGATCCTCATCCGGTACGGTGGATGAGGGACGTCGAGGTGTTGCTGTGGACGACGTCGTCGGGGAAGAGGCTCCGGCTGGGTGGCGGATGGAGCAGGGTGTGGGGTTTCGTCGCGGGTTTTCACGGCCTCGCTATACGAATTGGTGGGCGGATGGGATGGCAGTGGGGAAGCATGGCTTAGAGACGCGCTTGTCCGAAATGTGGGGTAAGTTACGAAAGTACCCCCACCGATTTGAGGCAGTTCTTTCGGTTCAGGGGTACCACGGGCATTTCGTGTGTCGGGATTTCACAGGAGGTGGGAGTTTTTGCGCGCATTGTAATTTCAGAATAGCAAGGCGCTGGTTGAGATGGAGGGAGTTGTCGGAGCACAACGAGACAAAGATATATCTTAAATATTTCTGGCTAACAAGGCGCGGGTTGAATAGGCGGGAGTTTCGCAGCACGATAGACAGAGATGGTAGCTTGAATTTTCGGCATAACAAGGCGCGGCTTGAAATTTCGGAAGAACAAGCTTGACGTGACGTGTACCCAAAAAAAGACAATTTGCACCTCAACACGCACAACACACACACAAACACCATTTAGACTAGCATGAGATTTGGCAACCAAATTATGAATAAATACCACATTATAGCATGCAAGCTTTGAGTCATATATGTATGATGTAGATGTTCGTTTAATTCTTATAGTTCATTTCATTAAAAATCATCTAGTTTTTATAAGAAAGCTAATCTATTTTAAGATTCATGGAATTGTGCATTGTAAGACATAAAGTAAAAACAAATAATGGCAAATCATGTAGAAATATATTTGGGCAATTCTGATATGGAAGATTCTAGAACAAATAAGAAGTGCTTGTGCTTTGATGTTTGTGCATTATGCTTAAGTTCAACCATGGAGTCTTTTAGATTATACATGTGGCAAAATCTGGTGGAATCTAGATGATATCCAACGGCCAGTAGTGCTCAAATTTGCCATCTTTGGACCATCGGATTCGCCTTATCCAACGACCATCTTTCAAAGTTAAAGTTACCCGCACACAATATAGAAAAATATAAAATATTATATATATAGGGGTATAGATATAGATATGTGATGCGAAAGCTGCCCATCACCTCCAATTAGAATAGTGTGTCCATGCATGGATGCGACGTGGCCAAATGATGTCTGCCATTGGTATCTCAAATTCAAATCAGTCTGACCTTGTTCAATGTGTATACATTACAACATGCTCGTTTCCAAACCACACCGTGCATATCTCCGTTATATTCATGCATGCATGGGTTTCGAACATCAGAATCTCTTATTCAAAATATTTGAATTCAACTTTACATTGATTATGACCTCACCTATTCTTTTACACCCACACAGTAGTCTTCCCTTTATAATTGTACCACTAACTTTCTCTCGTGCATGCATGCACACACACTACCAGTCGGCATTATCCATCGCACGCATGCAATCTTTTTCTTCAGGTCGGTCTCCCATGAAGGCACACACCCACACACACACACCTCTCCATCATATCGGGCATTCTTTATCTCTCATGCGTGCATGCGCAACGATCGATGTTCCTCTATGTATGTGTGTATATAGCTAGGTCTTTCATAGTTTTCCACACAAATCGATCAATCGATATATCCAGTGAGGTCTCACCCTCTTTCCCACGTCCACATCGATCAATCTATACCTCTCTATATAGGATTAATATATATAGCTAATACACCCACATTAATTATATATCCAACGTCCCCCTCTCATCATCCATGCCTTCCGCTTTCTCTCTCAGACGCGTGCACAATGGCGAAGACAGGGGCAGTAAGGGCCCTGCCCCCCCCCTAACATCACTATATATCAAGGCTAATATGAATGTGATCATTAGACAATTGCTGCTAAAATGGTTTAAGTTCATGAATTGACCCTCCTCGTAAAGGATTAGCAATGCTTGGCCCCCTAGCTCATTTATTTTTCATGGCTCCGCCACTGCGTGCAACAGCGCACGTGTTCGCCCCCTCTCTCTAAATATCGATCTCGCACTTGTGCATTCCTTAATAGTCTCCCTCCACTCGGCCCCTCGCACCATCTTCTAGCCCCCCACCAGATTTGCCACATGTGCAATCTAGCAGACTCCATGGTTGAACTTAAGCATAATGCACAAACCTCAAAACAACAGTGGTTCTCTTTTGTTCTAGAATCTTTCGTATCATAACTGCCCAAACTTTTTTTTCTAGTTGAATTGCCATTATTTGTTTTTACTTTATGCTTTACAACGCACAATTCCATGAATCATAAAATAGATTAAGGGCTTCTTTGATTCAAAGCATTCTCAAAGGAATTTTGGAGGATTCTAATCATTAGGAATTTTTCCTATCTTGGTTGTTTGATTCGTAGGATTGTAAACCATAGGAATTTTTCCATATGATTCATTTGCACTAGATTTCATAGGAAACATCCCATCCACTCAAACCTCTTTGAAAGAATTCTGTGTTTTTTCTATGCACAATCAAACACTCGTACAATCCTGTAGGATTCAAGACAACATTCCACTATAATCCCATGTTTTTCCTATTCCCGCGTTCTTAGCTTTTTATAAAAACTAATTGATTTTGAATGAGATGAACTATAAGAATTAAACGAAGGGCTACATCAGGCATATATGACTCAGAGCTTACATGCTATAGTGTGGTATTTATTCATAATTTGGTTGCAAAATCTGATGCGTGCAATGCACGTGTACCTTACTAGTACTTTGAGTATGTGCAAAACACGTAAATTAGAATACCAATGACAGCTACACAGTGTCTATCTTACAGTTCATGAAGCCACGTGGCACATGTGGAGGCATTGTCGTGACCTCCTTGCGTGGATTGATCACAGTGACGTGCTGCTGGTTCCAAAAGAATGTACTCGTCCTCCCTGAGCCATACTGGCGGTACATGCACGAAGCGAAGATGTGCACCCACGCCACGCACACACTCATTCCCTTGCACGCACACGTGGGTACATGGGCGGACGCAATTTTGTACTAAGATCCACCCCATGTGATAATTTGACGCGTGTAAAGTCGTTCACTTCATTGATGGTCAATTAATACAGCGCATGCAAATTGAGTGGACGTGAGGGCAGAAGAAAGACATTATTACTCCACTGCGTGCATGCGAGTAGTTAAATCGTGGGTTGCTAGTAGTACTTCCATTGGTCTCCTTCATATTTTGTGCCAATTTTTGACAGTAACATAATATTTACGCATTTGAGCAGTGTAGTACTTGAAATTTATGTTCCGCTAAACTCATCGGGAGCCATTTCGGGCCTCAAAACCAAAACCATCAATTAATCTTTACCTTGTTCCCATCACATTCGAAAGCCTGCTCACATCTACTAGTACGTACCAAACCTAAACGTGTTCCCACTATGCAGGTATTAGTACTAGTGCTAGTACTTAGGTTATAAAAAGGGGAACTACCTAACCGAAAATTACTCTACCTTTCCTCCTCATAAGTGCTTCTTCTTCGTCCGTCGTTGCCATGGCCGGTGAGCAGAGCTCTAGGTCGAGAACTACTCGTAACAAGGGAGCGGCAACCAAGGCTGTGGAAAAAAAAAGAGGGCTCGCTGCCACGTAGAGACCTCGAAAGATCTCTCACGGGCAGGCGATGGCTCCCAGGAGCGCCCTAGCCGCGGAGGCGAACATGCCGAGCCGGCGGAGCTGGAGTCATTATCCCTCAACGGCATGCCCGATCAGCTCAAGAAGCACCTCAATAAGCAGAAGGAGTGCATCCAAGGCTTGATGGAGTTGCTGCATGAGAGCCTCAACGACATGCCCGCTGAGCTCAATCAGCAGGGGGAGTTGACCGCCGGCTTGGTGATGCTGCTGAAGAAGAGCATTGCCACGGAGAAGAAGGTGACTGGTGAAATCCTGTGACTTTAGGAGGACAAGGCGAAGCTTTGCCATGAGATCAACCTGTTGAAGGAGAAGAATGTCGGCTGGAAGAAGCTACATGAGAATAGTAGTTCCTCAATGAAGATGCTGCAGGCCCTCGTCATGGAACAGAAGGAGGAGTTGGCGAAGCTCCGCATCGAGCACCCGGCTGCTGTCAAGGTACGTAATGCGGCCATGGAACAGATGATGAAGGCTTGCGTCGAGAAATCCTGCATCATGGACAGAATGAAGAAGATGGCGGAGGAGACGCGCAAGGAAATGGAGGTCGTGGAGGCGGTGAAGAAGCAGTTACGACTCCGTGTCAAATTAGATCATTTGGGGTGATAATCTTCCTTCTTCTTTTGCTCCTATGTTTCATCTTTTGCTTCGGGTGTTTCGCCGCACGTGTCACGTTCTCTGCGAGGCATGAATAGAACAATGGTTTTCTTTTGAGGGAATGAATAGAATAATGCTAATGAGATGACTAGAAAATTAGATCATTTTTTAACAACATATGGCATTGGGTTGCCGTGTTTCGTGCTCCTCCGTCGCAGTACTACTCCAGTGGAAAACTTGAGTATACCGCACGGTTGTTTGCTCCTCCTCGATCAGGTCATCGGCGCATTTATACGAGCAGTCAAATCACAAGGCCCCGCCTTCCAGCAGTAATGAGCCGTCAAATCACAAAGGCCCTCGCCTCTCGTGAAACCGACCAAGCTAGACTACCCCGCCCTCTAGCCTTTTAAAAAATGTATACTTTTGTACAACAGTAGTATCGATGGATTGCGCCATGGAGCAAAACTTGAAATTAAAAAAAGGTGGTAGATATAGAGAGCGCTCGTCACCAAATTATGCATATAGTACTATTAAAAAACGCTAGTCACAATAATGGTGTCCAGCACAACCCACCCCTCAAATAAAACTAAGCACCCTGGAATTCTTTGACAAAACTAAGCACCCTGAAATTCTTTGACAACTAAACTGCTGGCTATATGATGTTGGCCATATATATTGTATGTATATAATGTGAAGAAACGAGTGGTAGTACTATATCAACTAAAAGATGAAATGTAAGAAATACTAGTATGTACATACTGAAGAGTTAAAGTAACAAGAAGAAACATAACATAGTTCTGCTGGGGGGCTCAGCACAACACACCCCTCAAATTAAATTAAGCACACCTGAAATTAAACTTTGCAACTATTCCAGTAGACACTGCATTAGAACAACCATGAGAAATGACACTGCCACCTTACTCAGAGTCCTCGTCCACGTCCTCGACTTCGTCCTTGTCCCTCTTCCTCTTGGCCGATACTTCTTTGCTTGAACCGCACACTTAGTTGTTGCTCTTCATTCAACCCTTGTAGATATTGAAGCAAAGGTAGCCATCCATTGCAGCATAGTGGATGTGGTCTATATCTAGTACATTCCCCTGCCATGCATAATGATGAACCGTGTAATGAGGTTTCTCCAGTTTACCATACGAAGGATGAACCATGGCTCATGTCAGGGTCAGCATTGAAGGCTGACGAGAGGACACCAGCCAATTCTTCTGGAGGTTGAAGGTGTTGCCTACAACGAGGCCTATCCGACGCAGGACTTCTTTGTCGGTACCAAAGTCTACAGTAACGAATTTGACTAGGTTGCTCTCGAGCAAGTTCATAAAATCCTGGCACTCAACGTCGGCATGGCATATGTGGTAGACCAAGCATAAGTCATGCATGCAAACCTGGATCACGGTGGGCTTCTTCCTCTCTTCGTCCTTTAGATCCTTTTCTCGTCCCAGGACTGTGGTGTACTCAACATCTAGCCCAGCGACCCACTCATCATCTGAGTCTTCGAACATGCGTCTGAAGCGAGAAAGGCATCCTTTCACTGTCGCGGAAGAACGGGTGTAGATGATGTCGAACTCATCGCTGGTGATGGTTCTAACCTTGTACTCACCGCCAATCGTGGAGATTTGGGATGCCATGGATTTGGGAGGAGGGTTAGGATCAGTGGAACTGCCATAATTTGAATGGACGGGATGACTAGGAGCGAACCGCCGTAGTATTAAAGGACGTGCGGGGACGAGTAGGAGCAAACTACCAGCGTGCGAACGCCGGGTAGTGGCTTTCCATTCTCCCATGATACGGGCTTCCGAGAGCCCTTGGATCTAAGATCGAATGGTTGCATGGCGTGATTCCAGACCTATGGGTGAATATCCTATCCTGGAGGGTTATTCTGCAAATTTTCAGCAACTTAGCATGCGACCGTTTGATCTCAGATCCAAGGGCTGCCAGCAGCCCGTATCATGGTCATGCCTACCACGACCGTCGCGTCGCTCGCGCGGTCGCGCCCTTGGAGATTTCACGGTGCGTTGGGCTATCTGATGTTGCATGTCGTACATAGTCATCACTTAGTCACTCATACTACAAGGTTAGCCAAGGAGTGACCTCTTCCAATGAAATGGTGTTGCTAAGTTTGCTTTATTTAATTAGCGACTCAAAATTGTCTTTTCACCTAGGTACACGCGCTTAGCACCGTTTCTTCCTTGGGTCACCAAACTAGTCTCTCTCTTCTTGATTAACTTGCCACATCAGACTTTATGCCTATGTGGCAAGCTTAGCACCTGTAGGAGCAAGTAAAAGTAAGTACAATAGTGCGCTTTACATGGCATTTTTGCATATGTGGAGGAAAGAGAGGCAAGGAAAAAGTGGAGAAGTGGGCTCTCATGCAAGAGCCGGCCTCTACTACATGGTGGAGCATTGGGAGAGGCACCTGTATGGAGGTGGTCAGGAATCGGGAGACTCACGCCGGTCGTAGCGCCGCAGTAAACATGATAATGGCAAGTCAATCACAGGGGCCCACCTGTCCAGCAGTAACTCGCTGTCAAATCACACAGCCCTACATTTGCAGCAGCCTACTCCCTCGTCTTCTCACGTCTCTGTCGAACCGACTAGGCGGAACTGCCCCGCCGCCTACCGCGCAGGAAAAGCCCCACCCTCGACTTTTAAATAGTATACGGTATACTAATTTTGTATCCATGGATTGTGCCCGCGCCATGGAGCAAAGCGTCTAGAAAATGGCGGTACACAGTACGGAGTATACAGCACGCCTGTCGTGTTCGCATCGCACCCCAGATGGTCGGTCGGTCTAGCACGCTGCTCTCCAAATGGAACGCTTGTTATATTGCATTTGCACACACATGTGGGACGACAATTGAGAATCGACCATAGGCACACTCCCCGGCCCCGCAAGTCAGGTGACTTAATAGAAGAGGGAGACGAGCAATAGTACTAGAGAAGTGTTGTACTACGTTGGTGCCTGGATGATCCCTGCAAGACATGGAAGATCAGTTCGTCCATGCATGTGACCAGACTCCAGCAGACACGCCTGGATTGGCTATCATCTACATATCGTGCAGGCTATGTTGTACATGGCTGTAGTTGTGGTGAGAAATCTAAAAAAAGGTTTCTTGTCATCTCGCAAAATTAGGTGTCATGTGCTTCGGATCACTGCGAGGGTTAAACAGCGACAACTGAGTTGGGCTAGTCATTGGGGGCACATGCACGAACAGTGACTACTCGGCTGCCATCTAGGTCAAGCTGGCTATGTTAATTAGGACATCTATTGATGGACCCCTTTTCTATGAGTTTATCTTTAATTTGAGCTTTGTTCCTCGTATAGTTTGTCCGTCGGGATTCATGTTGTCTCCTTTGGGCAGTGAGGTTATGATTTCTTGTCATGTGGCGTTTTTTCGTGTTATATGTTATAATTCGGCGCTTCAGATCAAAATGACGACAACTGCGCCTTCGGGCCACGTGCATGAAGACTTCTCGATAGTCATTGACGAGGTCAAGCCGGCTCCGGTAGACAAAAGAAAACTAGTACTACTCCACTATATAGGCAGGAGCCACCGCACTTGCTTGCTAGTGTTGCTCTCTTCACACTGTCTCGGCCTCTCCAGATCTAAACACGACAGCTATGGCCAAACTCTCTCTCTCTCTCTCTGCTCACCGTTGGTCGCAGATCTAGCCGGATCCTCTCTGCCGGGAAGGTGAGAAGGTGCAACATTCACGCGGTTGTCCTCGGCGACGGCTCTTACCCACTGTTGGGCGCGTCCCGATCAGCCTGCCTTGTCGTTCTCTCCCAAGCACCGCTGGCAAGGGAGGGCCTCTGACCCCTTCTTCCTCGCTGTCGTAGTGTGGGCAGATCCGGCCTCTCGCCGCCCACCTAGCAACATACCGGCGGCCATCAAGTATAACTTCCTTTGAAACCGGCCTTGCTCTACTTCCCGAGCTCCTGACGTCATTGCATTTGTATCTTTTACTATTTCTCAGGCCCCCTCGTAGATAGGATCGATCGGTTGTTCGAAGACCACCTATTTTTTTACGTTTAAGAGGTAAAACTAGTTCATGCACTCGAATCTAGTACTACTTGGTTCAAACAAGGAAGAAAGGGGGTGGGGGTGGGGGAGGATTTGTTACCTGAATCTAGGACTTGGTCGAAAGAGGAAATAATGGGGGCGAAAAGTAGCAGAGACTGGCTATCCAACTGGTCTCTAGGTCTAATAGGGAAATAAAGGGAAACGCAGTACAAACTCAATATAAACCCGATCTATTGGTTGAAAAAGGAAAGAAAGTGGGGATTGGTGGACAAGTCAACAGAGTAAGTCCATCACTAGATTTGCTAGCATCACACGGTATAAGGTGTCTATACCAAACAAAAATGGGACCAACCCAGATATCCTGTTCTGCTGTTTGTTGCCCCGAGCCACTCTTATGTAATGCCACTGGTAAAATGTAGCAGTCGCACTGTTAAAAGTAAGGACACGTTAAACCTAAGTTGTTTTCAATGTAATGCCTCCAGTAATATGAATCAATGGCACTTCTTTACATGTCCTGCTAAAATTTCCCATTAAGATAAGTTGGTTCTTTTCGTTAGAAATGCAACTGTCTTGGTCCGCCTACTCTCCCGTGCCCAAAGTAATGTCGTATTTAGTGGTTGTCATAGTTAATCCTAATGCCCACACTAATATCTAGCAATGCCACTGCTTTAGAAATTGCTACTGTCCTTGTAGGATTGCCATTCAGATAAGGAACATGCTTCTTTTCATTTGATGCATGTTTCATCACTTGTTAGTCACCCTCCTTTCCACCTTTTTTGTGCAAACAGAGATATACATTTCACGCTTGATCTTAGTTGAACTGCACAAATGATATCCAAATTATAGTTGAGCATTCTAGGAGCTTCACAACCAACCTTGATGTTGCTCAATTTTATTGCAACTAATGAAGAAGAAGCTCCGTGGGTTTCGTTTTCTGATGGAAATGGAACCGGGGCTGGAGCCCTTTTCTTAAAAAAAATTTGAAGAAGAAGCTGCTAGCTCATGGGACATTGCTTCATTTTAGGTGAACTGCACCAAAAGGTCCCATGAATTGAATAATCCATGTTGGTGACTGAAAGAGCCAGCTTCAGCATCCCAGTCTAAGCACCCCCGGCCTCCATCCTTGCGACACACAGTACACCTCGTTTGCCACCTTCTCGACCCTAGTGTCACTGATAAAATGAAGTAATAATACAGTTAAAATAGAGCGAGTGTCATCTCTATCATTTCATTTCCAATGTAGATAAAGAAAGTGCTTCTGTTTGTTAATGTATGTTTCATCAACTAGTCCCATTGTTAATGTTTAAGCGTTTCTGCAAACTAGGGTGCTTAATTTTAGTTGATATGTACAAAAATAGAGATTTGAATGTCTCAAGGCGCCTCCTTGTACTACCGCTGTACACTGATGTTCATCACTGGCAGAAGGTGTATCTGGGAGACTTGGGACGATGTCCAGTATGAGGCGTACTGTATGAGGCGTCGTAGGGCCCATCTCGCCCTCGCAGCATGGCATACTATGATACTATCGCAATATTTTCTTCTATTTATTTTGTGTGTTTCATCAACTAGTGCCACTATAATGTAATCATGATTTTTCATTATCTGTGCAAACAAGGTTATTCAGCTGCATTTAGGTGGAACTGCACAAATGTACGTATGGAACCGGCATATATGCAGAGTGCGAGGTGTGCCAAGTAAAAATTACCGACACCAACCATGCTGCATGCACGCATTGGCATCCACCACCACTAGTGGGATGTGTGGCGCTCTCTGTGGACGGATCTTTCTCGGCAGCAAATCCTCTAACCAAATACTAGTAGCTTATATTGGCAGTTTTCTAGGGAGTACTCTTTTCTGAAAGAAGCACCAATCTATTTTGTTTGTACACTGTGTCACAACTTTGACCCAAAGGTCGAGAGCTATTTTAGGGTGATTGGCGCAGTACTCGGAGACTGATTGTAAGCATGATTTTCATTAGCTGTCACACTGATTGTAAGCATGAGCAGGTGGAAGATTAGGTTAGTGCAAAGCTTACCTTAAACCCTACCGCCGATGTTGAAATGAGGCGAGCATCAAGGGAACCGTGGAGAACGGCAGGGAAGCGACGTCGCGCCATCCGGCCTCCTCTTGCGGTGGGAGAACGAATACTCCTGTGGCTCCAGCTGGCTCTGCACCCTCACGAACGGCACACCATACTCGATCGATTCATTATCCTCTGGGTGCTCGACCTTCGACCTGTACGCCCACCACCTCCGCCTGACTGTCTCCTCGGGCGAATATGTCTGCTCCATCGCCCAGAGGAGATACTCGATGAACTTGGAGGACTACGGCGTGACTGCTGCCGAGGAGTACATGTACATCGCCGCCCTCATTGCCGCCGTCTCGCTCTTTCGCATATATTGCCACATGGCCCGCACCGTCCTCGAAATCTCCCACTCATTGTCAAACCAACTAAGGATCTCCTTCAACCTGGCTAACTTTGCCTGGTCGCCGCCGGCGATCTGCCTGATTCGCTGCTGCATCCTCTCCATAGATGTCCTTCTGAGTGGTCTGGTGCTAGCTTTGGAAGGTGGGAGGAGAGATGGGTGGTCTTGCAATAGAGAAGAGTGAGAGGCGAGACGGTGGTTTTGGAATGGAGTTGATGGAGAGGAGAGGAGGTGGTTTTGCAATGGAGAAGATCAGAAGAGGGAGAGGCGAGACGGTGATTTTGGAATGGAGATGATGGAGAGGAGAGGAGGTGGTTTTGCAATGGAGAAGATCAGAAGAGGGAGAGGCGAGACGGTGGTTTTGGAATGGAGATGATGGAG
>NC_041393.1:503933476-503938090 GCF_002162155.2 Triticum dicoccoides | reverse complement strand
ATGGAGAGGAGAGGAGGTGGTTTTGCAATGGAGAAGATCAGAAGAGGGAGAGCCGAGATGGTGGTTTTGGAATGGAGATGATGGAGAGGAGAGGAGGTGGTTTTGCAATGGAGAAGATTGGAAGAGGGAGAGGCGAGACGATGGTTTTGGAATGGAGGTGATGGAGAGGAGAGGTGGTGGTTTTGCAATGGAGAATAGGGAGAGGAGCGTGCGGCAGCGATTTACGATTGGACAAGAAGGCCGGCGTGCTGTGACTGTATCAAAATGAAAATCAATTTACCCTTCAATTAAGAAAGCGACCCCACATTAACTAGTCTCCCTTTTATTCTGGGTCATAATTGACCATGATTTTAGCACATAAAATATATGTTATACGTTGCAAAAATAATATAATTTGAAAGTACATTCAGATACGAACCAAACGATACAATTTTTGGTGACATGCATTCACATTTTGCATGGGGTACGTGGTCAAACTTTGACCCAAAATACGCAAAACAACAAAAGAATACTTCCAAGACCAGCGCCGCTCTTCCGCTCTTCTCCTCTTAAACCACCGCTGCTCTTCTCCTGTTCCAATCTAAATCCAGCACCGCTCCTCTCCTCTTCCATTTCAAAACCACCGCCCCTCCTCTCGTGTTCCAGTCCAAAACCAGCGTCGCTCCTCTCCCGTTCTAATCCAAAACCAGCGCTGCTCCTCTCCTCTTCCATTCAAAAATCACTGCCGGCGAGTGAAGGTGCTGTGGAGAAGTAGATCGATGGAGGAGTACAACCGATACATGAGGATCACAGACGGCGACCCTGTGAAGCTAGCTAGGATGTTGGAGATATAGTCTTGGTTTGACAACAAGGACCAACTAGCGGCGACGGCGATATCCATGGCCAAATATCTGCAACAGAGCGAAAAGGCGGTGATACTCCCAGAGGGAGTCACGCCGGAGTACATAGAGCTGCTCCTCTGGGCCATGGAGCAAACAGATTCACCGAATCCGATCGTGAGGGAGTGGTGGTGGGAGTATCGATCCCAGATGGAGCATCCACCAGAGATTGAAGGATCGAACATCTACAGGGTGCCGTTTGTGAGGGTGTCCTGCTAGAGCGAGCCGGTGGAGTCTTCGTCGACCAAACCCAACTGCAAGAGGAGAAAAGCAGTTGGCCCGATGACGCTTCCCCGCCATCGTCTCCCTCGTCGTTCACATCGTCTCAGGGGGCAGCTGTCTACCGCCGAGGAATAGGAGGGGGCTGCCCCCCCCCCCAGCCCAATAGTCGGCAGGTTGTGAATTGTCAGGAGGAGCTTAGGGTTGTCAGTATTTGCAGGTTGTGAATTGTGTTTTGTGTTGTGTATTTTGAGGGTACTTTCAGATATGAATGTCTTTTGAATTTCAGATTTGCAGTATTGAGCATATGAAGTATTTTATGAATTCTAGAGATCTATTTTTAGCACTTAAAAAAATGTAGTTTCATAGGAGTATAAAAGTGCAGACAATGTGATTCTCAGAGAAGAAACTGCAAGTTCAGTTTCAGATAAGAAACTGCAACTTTCAGTTTCAGATAAGAAACTGCAACTTTCAGAGGCAGAGCATTTATATTAACACGGCCTTTTCAAACAGGGTTAACATCATGTTGGAAGTTTTATTCATGGTCAAAAATGGAACTACCAGCCAGTTAACATCATGCTGATCAACATTCATGCATAGCACATCTTCATATGATGCACAGTCAAAATGCCCACACAATGTCGAGTGTGCGAAACACAGAGAAAACGAGGGACGAAGTTTTGGCAAGTGTTGGACGTGGTTTTGGGCTGCCCCGTCTAGGCTTTCATTTTTACAATGCGCAGCCCACGACCTCGGATGGGAGGTCCATAGGCCTGTTTGTATTTTCTTAGGGCCGTCATGTATCGACCGGCCTATGGACCTCCCATCTGAGGTTTTACTTTTGGCAGCCCAATTTATGTATTTTTTTGAAGAAAATGCAGAGATCTGTTCTATTTTTCTATATAAGAATAGGAATGCCAGGTCCAACTTATGTTTCCCTTCTAACTATATTATATATATTTAAATTATTTTATATGTTATTATATATTATTTTTATTGTCATTATATATTTAATAGATACTTACATATGTAAGAAAACAATATCCCACATCTTATTGACTCATAAAAATAATTTCTGAACAAATAAATCCTAGATTGTTTTGGCACGAAAATCCTAGTGATTGTATACAAAAGCTTGGTAGGATTTAAGGACGAATGTAATAATATCACTTATTATTTAAATATATTTATAACAAAATGCTCAGCCCCTTTTTATTTTTTGATAACATTACTGGCCCAACCCAAAATTATAATTAGAATCAGCCCAGCAAAATCATGTTTTTCGAGAAAGTGCAAATGGCCTGTAATTTTTTAGGAAATAAAATAAATGGGCCGCATGGACGCTACATTATTTGTTCACCCAGCCCAGCTAATGGCTATAATTCAAAAAAAGATCAAATTGACTGTAAATTCTACCACGCAAAAAAAAGACTGTAAATTCTGAAAAAATGGGTTGAATACGTGACACATTTTTGGAGGCTGAAATGTGGGCCAATAGATCGAAGCCAACGCAACTCGTTGTCAATTTAGTCAACAAATGATTCTGACATGTTTGCCGTTGGATTTACATCCAACGACCGGCATCCATCTTCAATCTCTCGTCTTCTTCCTCCAGCGCCGCCGGGACCACCTCCCACCTCCTGCTGCTAGCAGCTCTGCTTAGCATGCTTCACTATGAAGCGCTACTCCACCGTTGGCCAGGCCATCCCTCCACCCCTCCACACCTTCTGTTCTTCTCCACCGACTGCCGAACCAGACCGCACTAGAACTAGTTAACCCTCATACACCTCTCCGTCTGTGACTCTACTCCCGCGTCTTCCCATCTCCGGCTCGTTGCTGTCCGAGGCCTCGCCATCGTCCACCACCTTGGATGCGCTCGGCGCGGCGTGGTCAACATGGTCAACGAACAACACCATCGGAAGTAGACTGTACGTGGAGAGGCTGACAGCTGGGTCCACGGCCGCACACAAGGAAATGCCTCCTTATTACGCGCAAAATAAGAATTCCTCCACCTGACATCTGGGACCCACCGGAAGGGCCTCTGTATTTCGCAAAAAAACGTGCCCCCCGCTGACATGTCAGACCCACCAGCTATCTTCGCACGCAAGGAAGTGCCTCCTTATTACGCACAAAAAAATGAATATTGCCCCTGCTAGCTGGAACCCAGCATAGTGGGAGGCTGACTTGTGGGCCTACCAAGTTGACAGGGACGGAGGGCTTTGTCAACTTAGTCAATATGAACGATTCTAGCTCCTGTTACCGTACGATGTTCATCCAACGGTCGTAGTGCTTCTTCAACCTCTGGTATTCTTGCTCGAGCCGCCCAAACCAGCGCCAGTCGTGTCGCGTGCTCCTGCCTCCCGTGGCCGGCTGTGATGTCGCGGAGGCCTCACCGCCCCCTACTACTCCCACCGCTGGCCAGGCCATCCCTCTACTCACCCACACCCCTTGTTATTCTGCGGCGACAGCAGCCTCACACCGCAGTCGAACCAGTGAACCCTCGTACTCCTCTTCGCGTGGGCATCCACTGCTGCGTCTTCCCCGGCTTCGAGTCGTACCCTTCCTAGGCCTCGCCGTCGTCCACCGCCGTGGTGCTCTCGGCGTGGCGTGGTCAACATAGTCAAGGAACGACTTCCATCGGGCGTGGACTGTATGTGGAGAGGCTGACAGCTGGGCCCACGGCCGCAGCAAGGAAGTGCCTCCTTATTACACGCAAAATAATGATTCCTCCACCTGACAGCGGGGACCCACCGGATGGGCCACCGAATTTCGTGGAAAAAACATTTCCCCATGACTGCTGGGACCCACCAGCTACACCTTCGAACGCAAGGAAGTGCGTCCGGAAAAAAAAACGATTCGCCCCCCTGACTACTAGGACCCACCGGCTACATCTTCGCACACAAGGAAGTGCGTCCGAGCAAAAAAAACGATTCGCCCCCCTGACTGCTGGGACCCATCAGCTACATCTTCGCACACAAGGAAATGCCTGACAGTCGGGACCCACCTGGTCGAAGCGTACGTAGCATTGTCATTCTGCTCGCGAACGTGTACGTACATATATACTGGTGGATGTAGAGGCATGCACGTGTCGTAGTAGAGGCGCGCACGTAGCATGTACACGTACGTACAGCGGCTAGGGTGCAAGAAAGAAAATATGGCCACGTATGTGTACATACGGGCGGGGTCTCGAACGCCTACTCGCGCATACATACGGCCAGGGCTCATGTACATGGCTGGGTCGGAACGGAGAAACAGCGTCGTAGTCGTGTTCATGGAGAGGCAACGGAATGCATCGTGTTCATGGGGAGGCAACGGAATGCGTCGTGTTCATCGGGAGGCAACGGAACGCGTGGGAGCCAACCGGCTGGGTCGGAACGGAATGCATGGTCGTGTTCATCGGGAGGGCTTGGACGGAATAGGCGATGGAAACGAGGCCTGGCGTACCGCAAAACGGAGGAAACAGACCTCCTACGGTCGAAACGGGGGTCCTATTGATCGGGAGGGGTGTGGCGTACCG
>NC_041393.1:503885183-503932407 GCF_002162155.2 Triticum dicoccoides | reverse complement strand
CGACAACTCCCCGAAATCCCCCCCCCCTCGCTTCTACCACGGTTTTTTAGTCATGGACGGCCCAAAGAATGTCATGCAGCTGCGTCTCCGGCCCGCCCAGGACGAAAATCCCATTTTCTATCATGATTTTTTGTCATAGAAGTAGGAGCCCACCACATCTATGATGATACTGGGTTTTGTCACAATTATCGTCATAGAAGTGTCATATGTATGACAGAAAAAAATTCGTTCGGCCCAAAATGTCACGGATGTGTCTTTTTTTTGTAGTGTAGGTTTTGACCATCCCCCGCAACAAGTGCGTCACCTCCCTCATTCCCTAGATTGACCATATCCTCTAAGGTTGAGGTTGTAAAACCTTATATTAGAGCACGAGTCTCTGATACCAATTGAAAGGATCGATACGGTCGACTAGAGGGGGGGTGAATAGGAGACTACAAATTTTAATCTTTCTTGTCGTTTTTAAGGCTTCGCGGATAAATAGAGTTCACTAGATATGCAACTAGGTGAATGCAACCTATATGACAAGCAAGCTCCAAGAGAAATAAGCTAGGTAACAAACTAAGTAGCACACCAACAAGCATACAACAACAAATTAAGGTGTGGGAAGGATTAACCACAAGTGAGACGAAGACGCGGATTTTATCCCGAAGTTCACTCTTCCTTGGGGAAGAGCTACTCTCCGTTTGGAGTGGTGCTGGAGCCAAAGCTTGCGGAATGCCATCAAAGGCTCACTGTAATCTCCTTCGAGTCACCCCCAATGGATGAGCCTCGAATCACTCGAGGTTGGTCTTGAAGGTTACCATCACACCTTTACAAACTTCTCTAGAGCACACCACAAGCAAGGAAGCTTCCGGAGGAACCTCTAGCCGCCTAGGAGCCCAAGCTCAAAGAGTAACAAGTCAATGGGGAAGAAATGTTGCGGGGAATGTGATTTGGTTTGGTCAAGTTGTAGATCAGGTCTTGCTCTCCTAATCCCCAAAGTTTCAACAAGTTTGGGTGGAGGGATTGACAGTATTGAGCAAAATGGAGTGTAGCAATGGTAGATCTCAACAAGACATTAGGGTTAGAGGTTGGAGGTGGAAGAAGGGCATATATATAGTGTTCTTGGCCGGTGGGGATTTCTGCCCGTTGGACCCCGTGCGGATGGGCTAAGTCAGCCTCGTGCGCACGGGGTAATCAGAGACTTTCACACCACCCCGTGCGCACGGGGGTCAAAAGATCCCGTGCGCACGGGGTACTCAGAGAGTTACGCAGTACCCCATGCGCACGGGGGTCAAAAGACACCGTGCGCATGGGGTACCCAGTAACTTTCTGTTGCAAGCTTTCTAAGTACCACATCACACACACTAGGTTCTTTAAGTGGTCGGAGTGGGAAGGATAAGAGAGTAAGGTTTGGCAAAGGCATTCAAACACATGACTTTCATCCACACAGACCCCTCTTAATAGTGCGGTCTTTCCTACGACTCGAAGCAAACCAAAACTAAAAAACCTTCAAAGCGTCGAAAGACCACGCCTTTGCCTTTTTCAAAATGGGGGGTCGCACATCTCCATTGTGGGCACCTAGAACCAATATCCTGAGATAAACTTTAGCAACCGATATTAGTTCAACTAACCACATTGTCATCACACCAAAATATAGCATAAGTGCCACTTGCACTTTCAGGTGGCCATCTTCATCATCCCGGCGCTCTCCATGATGAGGAGGGAGTAGTTCACCCTCGGGGCTGAGGGTATGTACCAGTAGCTATGTGTTTGATCTCTCTCTCTCACTCGTGTTCTTGATTAGGCACGATCTTGATGTATCGCGAGCTTTGCTATTATAGTTGGATCTTATGATGTTTCTCCCCCTCTACTCTCTTGTGATGAATTGAGTTTTCCCTTTGAAGTTGTCTTGTCGGTTTGAGTCTTTAAGGATTTGAGAACACTTGATGTATGTCTTGCCATGCTTATCTGTGGTGACAATGGGATATTCACGTGATCTACTTGATGTATGTTTTGGTGATCAACTTGCGGGTTCGATGAACTTATGCATAGGGGTTGGCACACGTTTTCGTCTTGATTCTCCGGTAGAAACTTTGGGGCACTCTTTGAAGTACTTTGTGTTGGTTTGAATAGATGAATCTGAGATTGTGTGATGCATATCGTATAATCATACCCATGGATACTTGAGGTGACATTGGAGTATCTAGGTGACATTAGGGTTTTGGTTGATTTGTGTCTTAAGGTGTTATTCTAGTACGAACTCTATGATAGATCGAACCGAAAGAATACATTCATGTTATTTTAGTACGGACTCTTGAATAGATCGACCAGAAAGGATAACTTTGAGGTGGTTTCGTACCCTACAATAATATCTTCATTTGTTCTCCGCTATTAGTGACTTTGGAGTGACTCTTTGTTGCATGTTGAGGGATAGTTATGTGATCCAGCTATGTTATTACTATTGAGAGAACTTGCACTAGTGAAAGTATGAACCCTGGGCCTTGTTTCCTACCTTTGCAATACCGTTTACACTCGCTTTTATCATTAGTTACCTTGCTGTTTTTATAATTTCAGATTACAAAAACCTATATCTACCATCCATATTGCACTTGTATCACCATCTCTTCGCCGAACTAGTGCACCTATACAATTTACCATTGTGTTGGGTGTGTTGGGGAAACAAGAGACTCTTTGTTATTTGGTTGCAGGGTTGCTTGAGAGAGACCATCTTCATTCTATGCCACCCATGGATTGATAAACCTTAGGTCATCTGCTCGAGGGAAATTTGCTACTGTCCTACAAACCTCTGCACTTGGAGGCCCAACAATGTCTACAAGAAGAAGGTTGTATAGTAGACATCAGTCCACCGCCTAGGCGAGGGTA
Organism: Triticum dicoccoides; assembly: GCF_002162155.2. NCBI lineage: Eukaryota > Viridiplantae > Streptophyta > Magnoliopsida > Poales > Poaceae > Triticum > Triticum dicoccoides. The sequence continues at coordinate 503,929,542 of NC_041393.1, read as the reverse complement.
GGTTGCATTGGTCAAAAGGCGTAAGCGAGCCTCACCTTATCCTGTAAGCTTCTCCTTGTTCTGCGAGTTGACGGGACACACCAAAAAGTAGTGCTAGTCCATACTCCCTCCTTTCCGGTTAATATGGCTTAATCTTTTTCGCGGGTAAATGAGAGAGCTTTATTCATATATAATCATTCTTAGGACGATCAGCCAAGACACTGGTCACTAGGAAGTGAGGTACCCCGCAAAAAAAGAAGTAGGAAGCGAGGTGTTTCATCAAGCCAGCTCTTGGCCACATTCAAAGTGCAGCAAGCATGGTTCGCACGAAGATGCGCCGCAAGGTTTGCTGACCTGTTTACATGTTGAATAACAAAAAAGAGGAAATATTACCGAGCGCTCCTATTTGTAACAGGATATGAGCCAGAATTAAGTGAGAATTGTGGTGAGTGTTCCATGCAATCAACTTCCATTATCACATGCGAGAACCCTCGAAGAGAACCAAATGTGTTGAAGATTTCTTTATCACATTTTAAAAATATAATAAGAGTGCAGACACTCCTCCATCCGGTTCCTAGTACTAGTATAGTACATACCTCTATAGACTATAGTAGTAGTACTAGTACTAGTAAACTTTGCGCTTGGTTGTTCGCCTCTTCAGGAAGTCGAACAATAATAGTACTAGTATAGTGTATGCTTCTGGCAATCTGACACCGAATTAACTGTTGCACGTCCACCGCCTGAGTGAGGGAGAGCTTGCATTAGTCAAAATTTTCTCCTTGTCCTGCGAGCCACCATGCGCAAGCTTATCCCGTCCCGCAACCTTCTCCTCGTTCGGCAAGTTGACAGGACACAGCAAAGTAATGCTAGTCCATACTGCCTCCTCTCCGGTTAATATGGCTTAATTTCAAATGAGATAAATACACTATCTGTCACTGTATATTTGTAAAAATACGGTGAGTGGACTTGATAATATGCTCATTGCGCCCAATATATACATTTTCCGGTGTTTATACAGTCACTAGCTCACCCTGGCTAAGTATGTATGTGCATGCATGTGTAGGTTGATCACTTGAGCATGAACGTCTGTGTTTCGTCGTGTGCTCGGACATGCATGCATTAGGGCATCGCGCGCATTTTTACGTCCATGTGTACGTGTGACTGTTGCATACACGTAGGGGGAGTACGTGTAGGGGCCACTAAGGAGCAGTCAAATCACACAGTAAGTTAGTCGGAAGAAGCAACCATCATTTCACTCTTCAATGACACGTACACAATATAAAATGGTTGATATGGAGAGAAAAAGAAGACCACTATATATAAACTAGCATGAGCCTAAGCTACAAGCCTGCTTGCTTAGGTTGCTCTCTTCACAAGCATAGAACAACGGTGGCCACACCGTTGGTCACATATCTGGCCTGATCCCTCAGCTAGGGGAAGGGAACAATGTTCTGCATAGACGCGGTCGACATCGGCGAGGGAGAAAACCCACAGTCGGTGCATCCCAATCGGGGGTCACCGCGGTATGGGCCGATGCCGCGTCCCAACCGCCCTTCTAGCTACAGCCCGACGTCATAGGTAGTCCATCTTCCTTTTGGAGTCGGCTTGCTCCACTGCCGCAGCTCCCCACGTAGCTCCATCTCCATGTCGATCTTTCTCTACTTCTACCGCCTTCTACTTGTGATGAGTTTATGTCTCATGAACTAGTGCCAGTACTAGTATTCTAATCACACTTCTTCAATATCTTTGCCATCAGGGATGCTCAGCTCGATTTTAGTGGAACTGCACAAAAGCATCGTATGATCCGAGGGTGCCAGACGTCTTTCCTTCGAGAGGTTCTACCTGGCCAGGAAATTAAATCCTATTTAGGGTTTAGGGTTTAAGTTGTAGTAACCCCATCAGTAGTTTTTCTTTTGTACACGCTCTCACAACTTTTGTCTTTAGTTGTGAAGTAAATATTGGCTATGATCTGTGAATCATTGAGAAGCATCAGCATGCGTGTTAGTTTTCCTTTGTATTTGATGGAATGTTGTAACGGGGCAACCGTGGAATAGGAATGAAAATGGAGTGAAAAGTTTCCGTTTTTTCAAAGAAAAAATGGAAAAGGAGAGAAACCAACATTTCGTTTCGTTGGATCGCGCCATCGAGCAAAACCAACATTTAAATCACGTCTGTCATGTTCGTGTCTCACCCTCCTCCACGGCTCGAACCCACACGATCACTCGGCATGCCACTCACCGCAAACCGAGTATACGATAACTTTCTCGCCTGCTTGTTGATGGATCGCGCCATGGAGTACTAGCACTACTGGAAGAGATTGACGAGTTGGGGGAGGACAGCCAGCTGTAGCACGGACTCCCAAGAACTTTTTACATGCATGTTGTGGCCGGCTATTGCGACCTTTGAACGCGCAGCAGTCGCGTGCACCAGGAAGCAGCGCGGGCGATGCTCTCTCGACCGGCGCGCCGCTTCAATGTCGGCGCCAGTGAGAGGTCACGTCCGCTCTGGCCGGGCATGAATGCGGCACTGACCGTTTAGGGCGGGAAGCACGCGCGGGTGATGAAGAGGGTTCAGGTTGGTTAGGAGTGGCCGTGGCAGCGGTCCGTACGCCCACAAACAAGAGATGATGTACGTTAATATTGTTGCGTATATAATTAACAACGTAAATAATGTGCCAGTTGGACAAATATGATTGGAGATGGAGATGGAAATGGAATTTTACGTAAACACGGATGTGCATGTCTATGTCTATCTGTGTGTGTGCGACGACTCTCGCGGCCTAGAAGTGGGGGCGTGTTTTTGATCGAGTTTTCTTTCTTGGTACGTTAAAAAATTGTCCGCCAGTTTTCATTTCTTTTTTCCGAGAACGCGCGTATTCTATTTAAAACCACTGCTATGGAGAGATTCTTTTTACTCCATTATAGCCTCTTGCTTGATAGAGTTTCCCGCGTCTCGCTCTCTCACCCTCTTGATACGTCTCCAACGTATCTATAATTTATGAAGCATTCATGCTATTATATTATCTATTTTGGATGTTTATGGGCTTTATTATACACTTTTATAATGTTTTTGGGACTAACCTATTAACCGGAGGCCCAGCCCATATTGTTGTTTTCTTGCCTATTTCAGTGTTTCAAAGAAAAGTAATATCAAACGAAGTCCAAATGGGATGAAACCTTCAGGAGAGTTATTTTTTGAATGGAAGCAATCCAGGGGACTTGGAGTGCACGTAAGGGAAGCAACAAGGAAGCCACGAGGTAGGGAGGCGCGCCCTACCCCCTGGGCATGCCCCCCACCCTCGTGGGCCCCTCGTGGCTCCCCTGACCAACTTCTTTCGCCTATGTATGTCCATATACCCTAAAAACATTGAGGAACACAATAGATCGGGAGTTCCGCCGCCGCAAGCCTCTGTAGCCACCAAAAACCAATAAGAACCCCGTTTCGGCACCCTGTCGGAGGGGGGATCCCTCACCGGTGGCCATCTTCATCATCCCGATGCTCTCCATGACGAGGAGGGAGTAGTTCACCCTCGGGGCTGAGGGTATGTACCAGTAGCTATGTGTTTGATCTCTCTCTCTCGTGTTCTTGAGGTGATACGATCTTGATGTATCGCGAGCTTTGCTATTATAGTTGGATCTTATGATGTTTCTCCCCCTCTACTCTCTTGTGATGAATTGAGTTTTCCACTTGAAGTTGTCTTGTCGGATTTAGTCTTTAAGGATTTGAGAACACTTGATGTATGTCTTGCCGTGCTTATCTGTGGTGACAATAGGATATTCACGTGATCTACTTGATGTATGTTTTGGTGATGAACTTGCGGGTTCAATGAACTTATGCATAGGGGTTGGCACACGTTCTCGTCTTGACTCCCCGGTAGAAACTTTGGGGCACTCTTTGAAGTACTTTGTGTTGGTTGAATAGATGAATCTGAGATTGTCTGATGCATATCGTATAATCATGCCCACGGATACTTGAGGTGACATTGGAGTATCTAGGTGACATTAGGGTTTTGGTTGATTTGTGTCTTAAGGTGTTATTCTAGTAGGAACTCTATGATAGATCAAACGGAAAGAATAGCTTCGCGTTATTTTACTATGGACTCTTGAATAGATCGATCAGAAAGGATAACTTTGAGGTGGTTTCATACCCTATAATAATCTCTTCGTTTGTTCTCTGCTATTAGTGACTTTGGAGTGACTCTTTGTTGCATGTTGAGGGATTGTTATATGATCCAATTATGTTATTATTGTTGAGAGAACTTGTACTAGTGAAAGTATGAACCCTAGGCCTTGTTTTCCTAGCATTGCAATACCGTTTACGCTCACTTTTATCATTCGTTACCTTGCTGTTTTTATATTTTCAGATTACAAAAACCTATATCTATCATCCATATTGCACTTGTATCACCATCTCTTCGCCAAACTAGTGCACCTATACTATTTACCATTGTATTGGGTGTGTTGGGGACACAAGAGACTCTTTGTTATTTGGTTGCAGGGTTGTTTGAGAGAGACGATCTTCATCCTACGCCTCCCACGGATTGATAAACCTTAGGTCATCCACTTGAGGGAAATTTGTTGTTGTCCTACAAACCTCTGCACTTGGAGGCCCAACAACGTCTACAAGAAGAAGGTTGTGTAGTAGAAATCAAGCTCTTTTCTGGCGCCGTTGAGGGGGAGATGAGTGCTTGAAGGTATATCTTTAGGTCTTGCAATCGAATCTTTTTGTTTCTTGTTTTATCACTAGTTTAGTCTATAAAACAAAACTACAAAAAATGGAATTGAGTCTGCCCCATACGCTTCATCTTTTTAATATCTTTCGTGAGAATGATGGAAAGGAAAATTGTGCTCAAGTGCTAGAAGAAGAAGTCTATAAAATGTTTGGCACTAAATCTTTGAATGATGGGCATGATTTCAATGTTGTTTGTATGAACTCTTTGAATATCCATAGTACAAATGATGATTGCACTAGTTATGATGAAAATGTCTCCTATAAGCATGTCAATTTTTGTGGAGTGTATTGGGTTTCCAAGTACACACCAAACAGGGAAGATAGATATTGCAAGAGGCATAAGCATTTAGAAACTAAATGGTTGCAAGAAAGGCTAAATGTGAGTGCTGAAAATTTAAAATATCTTTTCCGTTCTTGTGAACTTTGCAATGAACATGGTAATTTAAATCTCCGATGCAAATTGTTTCATGATCGAATCGTGTCCAAAAATTGTGATGACTTGATTTCCCTTGTGCATCATAATGAACTTAGTTTGCTTTTGGATTATGAAGAATTGAAACATGCAAGTAAGCATACTCCAGAATATAACCTTAAGCAATTCCTTGATATTAATCTTGAGGAAATTTATATGTATTGTGCGGTGAATTGCATTAAAAATCCTTATATTGCCAATTACATAAATAAAAGAAAGAAAATAGAAGATGAAGAGAATAGGGATGAAAGGGAAGAGACTTCCCAATATCCTCCTATTATTTCTTATGATGAATCAGGTAATGAGGAGGAGCCTTCTATTCAACCAATATCATTAATAAGGAGCTCCAAAAAGAGGATTCAACCCACACAGATGTGAAGAAGAAAAAGAAAAGACGGAGAACTAAAGGTAAAAAATTATCCGTCCCAAATGATGTTGCTCCTACTACTCATTGTGATGATGATAATTGCTATACTATTGGTGCTATCCATACTATTAATGATGAGAGTGATTATGCTTATGATATGAAAAGGCCCAAGCTTGGGGAAGCTATGTTTGATGAGAATGACATATTTGAGAATATATTTTCTGCAATTAATGATTGTCCCAAGCTTGAGGATGCTAAGTTTAATGAAGATGATATTTTTAGCCTCCCAAGTTTTGATATGCAAATTTGTTATGATAATAGCATGCCTCCTACTTATGATGATTATATTGATGAAACTGGGTTTGGAAGAGTGTCAACTTTAGGAAGTAATGATCCCACTATTTTGGAGGATGTTGAATCTTATTGTGATGATTATGAAAGTGGATTTGGAGAGGTCGTGACCTTATTTAGCGATGATTCCACCATGGAAGAGGTTTCAATCAATTATGATAAGAACAAAGCTGATACTTATGATGATTATTGTGATAAAACTTATGCTATAAAAAGTAGTGATGATTATATTTATAAAACTTGTCATGATTATGATTACCCTTTTTATGAACATTACTCTTATGTGGAAACAATTTATAGTATTCGAGTCTCTTATGATACTCCCACTATTCCGAATGAGAAGAATTTCGCTTATGTGGAGAGTAGTAAATTTTCTATGCAAGTAGATCATGAAAAGAATGCTTTAGCTTATGGTTATATTGTTGAATTCATTCATGTTGCTACTAAAAATTATTATGAGGGAGGAACATATGCTTGTAGGAATAATATCAAGTCTCCTCCCTATGTGCTTAAAATCTTGAAGTTATGCTTGCTTTGCCTTCCTATGCTAGTTGATTATTGTTCTTGTAAGTTTGCTCACAAAATACCTATGCATAGGAAGTGGGTTAGGCTTAAATGTGCTAGTCATATGCTTCATGATGCTCTCTTTATGTTTCAATTCTTATCTTTTATGTGAGCATCATTGTCATCATCATGCCTAGCTAGAAAGGCATTAAAGAAAAGCGCTTGTTAGGAGACAACCCAATATTTACCTTTATTGTTTTTGTGTTTCCACATGATTATGCTACTGTAGTAATCATGTTTTATAGCTTTTGTTTCAATAAAGTGCCAAGTAAGACCTTTAGGATAGCTTATGGTGATAGTTGTGTTGATCCAGCTGAAAATCAGAAACTTTTGCACCCAGTAAATTAAGTTTGGTAATTCACAGAAACGTGCTTTTGATCTGATTCTTTTTGCTATGGATTGGTACACAAATTACTCAGGTTTTCCTAATTTGGTAGGACTTTTGGAATTCCAGAAGTATACATTTAATACAGATTACTACAGGCTGTTCTGTTTTTGACAGATTCTGTTTTCTATGTGTTGTTTGCTTATTTTGATGAACCTATGAGTAGTATCAGAGGGTATGAACCATAGAGAAGTTGGAATGCAGCAGATATTACACCAATATGAATTTAGAATGAGTTAATAGCAGTACCTAAGTGGTGATTTATTTTCTTATACTAACGGAGCTTACGAGTTTTCTGTTGAGTTTTGTGTTGTGAAGTTTTCAAGTTTTGGGTAAAGATTCGATGGACTATGGAATAAGGAGTGGCAAGATCCTAAGCTTGGGGATTCTCAAGGCACCCCAAGTTAATATTCAAGGACAACCAAGAGCCTAAGCTTGTGGATGCCCCGGAAGGCATCCCCTCTTTCGTCTTCGTTCATCGGTAACTTTACTTGGAGCTATATTTTTATTCGCCACATGATATGTGTTTTGCTTGGAGCGTCATGTCATTTTGTTTTGTTTTGCTTGTTGTTTGAATAAAATACCAAGATCTGAACTTCTTAAATGAAAGAGAGTCTTCACATAGCTACATAATTATTTAACTACTCATTGATCTTCACTTATATCTTTTTGGAGTAGTTTGTCATTTACTCATGTGCTTCACTTATATCCTATGAGTAAATGGTTGAATGATTTGGATGTCATAAATCTGAAATTATATATGTTTCATTTGCGTATCCCATGGGGAGTAATAACTTCACATCTAAGAAGTAGAGGTGGTAAATTTATTGAAGGTTAGCAAACATTGTATTGGTCACTTGAACAAATCATGAAAGATTATTGAAGGAAGAGAGATTTCACATATAAATATACTATCTTGGACATCTTCTATAAATGTGAGCCCCATTAATTATTATCAACCTGAGCAAATTAGTTGAAATTGGACAAGGAAGACAACGTAATGAGTTATGCTTGGGTATATTTGTATAGAAGTTATATTGTTATAGATCCTCCAACATGTGGTGCTTGCTATTTAGAATCCTTTGCTAGCAAAAATATCTGTACTAACCGGGAATACTGCTTGTGCATCCAAATTACTTGAACCAAGTTTCTTCCATGAGTGTCCACCATATCTACCTATATGCGGTATTTACCTGCCGTTCCAAGTAAATTTGCATGTGCCAAACTCTAAACCTTCAAATAATAATATGTTTTGTATGCCCAAATCACTCATGTAGCGACTAGGGGCTGTCAGTATCTTCCATGCTAGGTGGGTTATTCTCACGATGAGTGGACTCCGTCCATCATTCACGAGAAAAATGGTTGGTAACTGGGATGCCCAATCCCATGATAAAAAGATCAAAATCAAATCAAAATAATTGCAAAGAAAAATCCCCCAGGATTGTTGTTAGTTGGAGGCACCCGTTGTTTCGTGCAAGCCATGGATTGATGATTGTTGGTGGAAAGGGAGTAAAACTTTACAATTCTTTTTTGGAACCACCTATAATGTATCTAGTATGAAAGAAACTGGGAACCCTTGGTTGTTATGTTGACAATGAAAGCATACCTCTCAAAATTATTTTCATCTCTATTTCAAAATCAAGCTCTGGCACCTCTGCAAATCCCTGCTTCCCTCTGCAAAGGGCCTATCTTTTACTTTTATGCAAGAGTCAGTAGTATTCGTTCTCATTCCAATCTACTCTTTAGTTGGCAAGCATCATGTGATGGGGAAAGATCTAAGCATATATGGCCATTCAAATATATTTGATCATGAATTATTATTGTTGACAATTATCTATATGATAAGTAAGTTGGGAGGCGAAACATTAAGCCCTTATCTTTCTCTGTGTTTGATGGATGCTATTTGTTCTAAAAATATGCTTTGAGTGGTAGCAATCATGGAAGACTATATGATAGTTGAGTATGTGGAGTTTGCTAAATCAAAGCTCTGACATAGACCCTTCCTAAAAATAAGATGAATTGCAATTGTTTGATGACTGAGAATGGAGTTTGCTAGTTTTCAAGAAAGTTTGTGGTCTATGCTTTAACATGAGAATAGCTTGTTACTTGATTGTGAGAAGTTTAATGAGATGAGCTGGTGTTATGACATATAATGATGCTAGAAAAGGTGACTGAAAATATCATTGATCAAACTTATGCACCTGCTAGCATTCACACTTCATAAATTATTTCTTTTATCATTTACCTACTCGAGGACGAGCAGAAATTAAGCTTGGGGATGCTGATACGTCTTCAACGTATCTATAATTTATGAAGCATTCATGCTATTATATTATCTGTTTTGGATGTTCATGGGCTTTATTATACACTTTTATATTATTTTTGGGACTAACCTATTAACCGGAGGCCCAGCCCATATTGCTATTTTCTTGCCTATTTCAGTGTTTCGAAGAAAAGGAATATCAAACGGAGTCGAAATGGAATGAAACCTTCGGGAGAGTTATTTTTGGAACGAAAGCAATCCAGGGGACTTGGAGTGCATGTAAGGGAAGCAACGAGGAAGCCACAAGGAAGGGAGGCGTGCCCTCCCCCCTGGGCGCGCCCCCACCCTCGTGGGCCCCTCGTGGCTCCCCTGACCGACTTCTTTCGCCTATATATGTCCATATACCCTAAAAACATTGAGGAACACAATAGATCGGGAGTTCCGCCACCGCAAGCCTCTGTAGCCACCAAAAACCATTCGGTACCCCGTTCCGGCACCCTGCTAGAGGAGGGGATCCCTCACCGGTAGCCATCTTCATAATCTCGATGCTCTCCACAACGAGGAGGGAGTAGTTCACCCTCGGGGCTGAGGGTATGTACCAGTAGCTATGTGTTTGATCTCTCTCTCGTGTTCTTGAGGTGATACAATCTTGATGTATCGCGAGCTTTGCTATTATAGTTGGATCTTATGATGTTTCTCCCCATCTTCTCTCTTGTGATGAATTGAGTTTTCCCCTTGAAGTTGTCTTGTCGGATTGAGTCTTTATGGATTTGAGAACACTTGATGTATGTCTTGTCGTGCTTATCTGTGGTGACAATAGGATATTCACGTGATCTACTTGATGTATGTTTTGGTGATGAACTTGCGGGTTCAATGAACTTATGCATAGGGGTTGGCACACGTTCTCGTCTTGACTCTCCGGTAGAAACTTTGGGGCACTCTTTGAAGTACTTTGTGTTGGTTGAATAGATGAATCTGAGATTGTGTGATGCATATCGTATAATCATGCCCACGGATACTTGAGGTGACATTGGAGTATCTAGGTGACATTAGGGTTTTGGTTGATTTGTGTCTTAAGGTGTTATTCTAGTAGGAACTCTATGATAGATCAAACGGAAAGAATAGCTTCGCGTTATTTTACTATGGACTCTTGAATAGATCGATCAGAAAGGATAACTTTGAGGTGGTTTCGTACCCTACAATAATCTCTTCGTTTGTTCTCTTCTATTAGTGACTTTGGAGTGACTCTTTGTTGCATATTGAGGGATTGTTATATGATCCGATTATGTTATTATTGTTGAGAGAACTTGCACTAGTGAAAGTATGAACCCTAGGCCTTGTTTTCCTAGCATTGCAATACCGTTTACGCTCACTTTTATCATTCGTTACCTTGCTGTTTTTATATTTTTCAGATTACAAAAACCTATATCTATCATCCATATTGCACTTGTATCACCATCTCTTCGCTGAACTAGTGCACTTATACAATTTACCATTGTATTGGGTGTGTTGGGGACACAAGAGACTCTTTGTTATTTGGTTGCAGGGTTGTTTGAGAGAGACCATCTTCATCCTACGCCTCCCATGGATTCATAAACCTTAGGTCATCCACATGAGGGAACTGTTGTCCTACAAACCTCTTCACTTGGAGGCCCAACAACATCTACAAGAAGAAGGTTGTGTAGTATACATCACCTCTCCATATCAAAACAAGATGACATTGTCCACTCTATCTCTCTCCTCACCGGTGGTCACAGATCCGGCTGAATCCTGTCCGCTGCGGGAGGTGAGGAGGTGCAGCGTTGACGTTGTCGCCATTGGCGATGGAGGAAGCCGATGTGCACCATCCTCTCAGAGCCGGCGCTGGCGCGGACGAAGGTCCTCCACGCCCTTGTTCGTTGTTGTCGTGTGGGCAGATCCTGCCGGCCCGCCTGAACGACATCTCGCCCACCTGAGGTATAACTTCTTGTACTGGTCCAGCTCCCCAGGTCACTGCGTGCGGGTTTTCTTCTATGCGACTACTCCCGAGCTCCCCATGTATAGTAGCTAGGGTTCGTTGGTTGGTCTAACATCACCTACTATGCCTCGAAAAGTTGTCCTAATTTATGCCTCGGTGGAGGTATACATGTTGTTTCGACAAAAAGTACATGGTGGTTGTGCGGTCATTGTCATATGCTCCTATTGTTGCTGCTAATCTAATACTATCATTGGTTAAATGAAGAAATGTTTTTTTCTCGGGTATCCTGGTTTAGTTCCCATCAAGATAATCATGATGTTTATGTTTGTTGGTGTACTTTTCATTAATTCTTATTGACAATTGAGATGTCGTTGTTAATCTTGTAAAACAAAGTAACAACATTATATCCCTTTTTTATATTTTTGGAAACAACGATGCGTATCTCCATACCCGGGCATGTATTCCTCAATTTTAGTGAACTGCACAAAATTGCATTGTTGTTCTGCCTCACTGTCCTCTGCCACGTGGTTCTTCCTTCCTCGAGCTTGATTACTGAGAAGAAACAGACCACGGTGAGGATTTGTCGAACTTCATAGATGCCTCACCCAAATATGATGCCAAATGGATGATGCATCACCACGATGACCTATCGATGCTCATGGTTGTGCCTCATGGTTGCGTCGACTAGTGAAGCTGGTCGGTTTTCAATGAAAAACAAGTTGTCTTCCATCAGTGCTCTTTGCTTGTTACGCACAAAGATATCCTTCGTCAGTTTACCTTCGTTGCGTTGGAGACGCAATCGTCTTTCACGTTGGTGCAATTTTATCATATAATTGGCTATGAACCAAATGTTTCCTCGAAGAAGGATTGACGTTGGTACTAAGAGCATAAGTTTTGTATTGATTTATAAGCCTTCTCACAACTTTGTCTCCAGCTCCCCTATAATTTTATTTGTGCAGCTATTAACTTTGATTAAAAATTGGTGTGGACTAAAAACCCGGATCGACGTAGTAGCCCTCCATTTTTATTTACTCCGCATATTAGATTTAATTGAAGTCAAACTTTGTAAAGTTTGACCAAGTTCAGGCCAAACACAACAAACCATAATTATTAGAGAGGGAAAACTGTACATACTCTCAAACCTTTCCGATAATTGAAATTAAAATTCTGTATTTGTACACACTCGCACACGTTTCCGATAATTTGACGCATGTGTGGTTGTTCACTTGAGGGTAGTGTACCACACATAAAGGACAGGAAGTGTGACTAGGACGCGTGGATCGTTAGTTCATCGGAAGTAGTAGTAGTTTTCTTCACTGTACGTTAAATAAAGAGTTTCATTTCGTACTTACACAATTTAAAACGATTGTTATGGAGAGAATAAGAAAACCACTCCACTATATATTAGTCGTGTACATGAGTGACGCAGCTTCATTGACTTTAGTGCACCTGCCTTTGGGTTTATGACAGGTGGGCCCAAAATGTGGCTGGCTCACCTGTCGTACAGCCAAAAGCAGGTGCAGTTAAGGCACCGGAGCTCAGTCCGTACTATAGTATATATATAAGCTGGAGCCTCAGCACTTGTTCGCTAGGGTTTGCACTCTCCACACTCTCGCCACACTATACACACACACACACACACACACACACACACACACTGGAGGCTCGGCATTCCTTTGTTAGGGTTTGCTATATTCACAGTTTGTCACCCTCTCTTCACCAGATCTAAACAAGACTGCATTGGCCTCTTGTCTCTCTCTCCCCCCTCACATCTGGTGAAGGAGGCGTCTGGATCCCTTCGCACCGAGAAGTGGAGGAGGTGCAACGTTCACTCTATCGCCTTCGGCGAGGGAGGTAATCCACTGCCGGCTGTGATGTTCTCTTTCACCCAGCGCCTGTGCGGGAGGGCCACCGACCCCTTCTTCCTTGCTGCCGTACATAGTATGGGTAGATCTGGCCTCCTATCGCACACCTTGCCACATCCCGACGACCCTAAGGTATAAATTTCTTTGAAACCGTCATTGCTCTAGCTGCATGTGGATCTTTTTCGATTTGTAGTCGAATCTAGGTCTTGATTCAAAGAGGAAAGAAGGGTGCAATGGGGTGGAGCATGAATCTAGGATGTGGTTCAATGAGGAAAGGAGGGACGAAAAGTAGTATAGACTGGCTATCCAGCCGCTTTGTTGGTCGAAAAGGGAAAAAGGGGGTAACCTAGTACACACATCTGTAAGGAACCGATCTCTTTGTTGAAAAGGGAAAGAAACTGGGGGGTCGGGTAGTTTGTGTAGGACTAGATTTGCTGCCCTCACATAGGAAAAAGGTTCAAAGAGAACAAATATGGGACCAACGCAGATATGTTGCTTGCTACATACTCTGCATCACCCATTTATACGTGTGGACGCACATGGTGCTGGCATGTCCCATACAGCTATTTTGCTGTTGTTAATCTAAGAATGCCGCCGGAAAATTGAAGCAATGCCACTGTTAAAAGTAAATTACATTTTTTTAATGAATGTTGTTTAAAGAGAATGTCTCTGTTAATATGAATCAATGCAACCGTTTTAGAAATGCTACTATCCTACTTTGTTTTCCATCAAGATAAGTTAGATGCTTCTTTCTGTCACCATTTGTTTCATCCTCCTTTATTGGAAAGTAATTGTTTCCTTTTTTGCCTCTATTAAAACAGGGGTATCTATTCAACTTGTTGCTATTGTGACATTTTTCTTTGCTACGCGAAACACTTTGCTTGATTTCAATGCAACTGCACAAAACGAGATTGGATTTCCTATTCGTGTTGGTAGATTCGTAGGTGATCTTGTGTGCGTCATGACAGGTTGGTACTTGCCTTCATCCACATGATCATGCAATGTGTTTTGAGATGTTGTGCTACTTGTATTGGTACTATTTTAAATAAATGTTGAATTGAAGCTATTGTATTGCTCTATTTTCCCATTAAGTAGTGAACAAAAATGGTACCAACCCTGACATGATGCTTGTTGCTTTGTTACAACAAACTCTGCATCACCCCCTTTATAAGTAGATGGAAGCACATGGTGTTGTTGCGCCCACTCCCCCCTGGAACTGTTTATGCTTTTTGTTAATCTAATGCCGTTGGTAAAATTAAGCAATGCCACTCTCAGAATTAACTACTGAATCTTATTTCAAAACTGCAACACTTGTTAGGGATTGGCGGGATTACCATTTTTGTGGCTGCATGTTCCATCCTCCTTTATTACCCAGTAATTGGTTCCTTTTTGCCTTTGTTTAAACAGGGATATCTATTCAACTTGTTGCTATTGCGATATTTTGCTTCGCTACGCGAAACACTTTGCTTGATTTTAGTGCAACTGCATAAAACGAGATTGGATTTCCTATTCGTGTTGGTAGATTCGTATTTTATCTTGGTCTTCTCATGAAAGGCCAGTACGGGCCTTCATCCACATGATTGTGCAGTGTGCTTTGAGATGTTGTGCTACTTGTATTGGTATTGTTTTAAATAAATGTTGAATTGAAGCTATTGTATTGCTGTCTTTTCCCATTAAGTAGTGAACAAAAATGGGACCAACCCAGGCATGATGCTTGTTGCTTTGTTACAACAAACTCTGCATCACCCCCCTTATAAGTAGATGGAAGCACATATTGGTGTTGCGCCCACTCTCCCCTGGAACTGTTTATGCTTTTCGTTAATCTAATGCCCCTGGTAAAATTAAGCAACGCCACTCTCAGAATTAACTACTGAATCTTATTTCAAAACTGCAACACTTGTTAGGGATTGGCGGGATTACCATTTTTGTGGCCGCATGTTTCATCCTCCTTTATTAGCCAGTAATTGATTCCTTTTTGCCTTTGTTTAAACAGGGATGTCTATTCAACTTGTTGCTATTGCGACATTTTGCTTCGCTAAGCGAAACACTTATGTTTTAAGAGTGTTTTCTGCAGTTCAACTTGAATGTCACACCGGCGACTTTACTTAATTTTGGTGGAACTGCACAAAAGGAGATCGGATTTTCATATATGTGTTGGGATTTTGTTCAAATCCTCCTCCCGAGCTGTTTCAAATCTTGGTCAAGAAAGGTCAGTACCGGCTTTCATCTACAAGATGGTGCAGTGTGCTTTGAGATGTTGTGCTGCTTGTATTGGTACTGTTTTGGATAAATGTTGAATTGAAGCTATTGAACTGCTGTCTTTTACCATTAAGTGAGCAAAAATTGTTCCAACCTAGTATGATGCTTGTTTCTTTGTTACAACAAAACTCTGCATCACCCCCTTTATAAGTAGATGGAAGCACATGTTGTTCTTGCACCCACTCTCCCCTGGAATTGTTTATGCTTTTTGTTAATCTAATGCCGCTAGTAAAATTAAGCAATGCCACTCTCAGAATTAATTAACTATTGAATCTTAGTTCCAAACTGCAACACTTGTTAGGGATTGGCGGGATTACCATTTTTGTGGCCGCATGTTTCATCCTCCTTTATTGTCCAGTAATTGATTCCTTTTTTGCCTCTGTTAAAATGAATCAGTCGCATTGTTTTAGGAATGGTACTATCCTGCTTTGTAGTTATTTCTACATGTTTAACCAAGGTATTGTTAACATAATGTCTCTGTTAAAATGAATCAGTCACATTGTTTTAGGAATGGTACTTTTCTGCTTTGCCGTTCTTTATAAATGTTGAAACAAGGCATTGTTAAGATAATGTCTCAGTCAATATGAATGAATCAAACTGATGGAGAATTGCTACTCTCCTACTTTGTTTCCCATTAAGATAAGGTAGATCAGTAGATGTTTTTCTTCTGGGAGTACAAGTCATCAACCGTTATTTCTCAGTAATTCTCTCCTTTATACCTATTGTTGCTTACAGGGATATCAAAATTAAAGTTCGGTTTTATTCCGACTTTGATTTTAGTTGAACTGCACAAAAGGAGCCAATGTGTCTAAGGCAAACTGCTGCATTACTGGGTCCAGTTGGTCGTTCCACTTTGCAGAAAGTAGCAGTCACTGTTTGCGCTACATTACAGAAGGAATGACCGAGAAGCTTTACAGAGTATTAGTAGACGCTGGTGACATGACTAGTCTACAGAGAGCATAGGCAACTCTACAACACGTGGAGTGCACTGGGCAAAAAGTGCCCAAACAAGTACAAGAACCACGACAGGACTCCGCGATCATAGGCATTACATATTTTGAATGAGAAAAGCTTGTCAAAGTTTAATCATTGATGTTAGCAAGAAGACGTTAGTTTAATATATTGGAATTGGAAAACCTTGTCAAAATTTGCTCATTGATGTTAGCCAGAAGACATGCATTTGATATTTTTGAGTGGGACGCCCTTTGTTGTGAGCAGCGTCGATCGTTTTTTCCTATTCTTGTGTTCAGTTTAGAAGTACATAGTTACTCTGCTGAGATATTCATGTGTTAAGAGTTTGTTCTGAATATTGTCTATGTAATGCCAGGCCTTGTGTTTGATTGCAAAGTTGAGCTTGGAATGTTGTGGCATGCGGCATCACGAGCTGTTCACTGTGCCTCCTGAGAATAATGTTTCGTATTGTTTTGCATGTCGATCTAATGCCAGTGATTTGCTTGTTAAGAAGATCATCCTCTTCTGTTGTTTCCGTGCTTAAGAAGTTCATCGTCTTACGTTTCATTCATAGCCTATACAACAAGTCGGGTAGGTTAGACGTGAAACCATCTTCCGACCAACTCATCATCTTAGGCCGTGATTGGATCGTCGTTTTCCAACCAACACCGCTTGTAAAACTGCACTTGTAAATAAAAGCATATGGTCTCGGGCGAAGCGCTTGGTTGGTCGATTTCGACAAGTAAAATATACATTGGTCTCTCAAATTACATGTGTAACCCGCCAGCTTTACTTATAGACCTCGTGCCCTCGGTTTCATTACGCCTGTATTTTACGCGTTGTTTCCGATGACGAGTAAATTACACTTGTATCTTAACACAGGTGTGAAATAAACCAGAGCTCCCAAGTGTGAAGATGACTTTATTTTGACTAGATGACAGTAGGGACCCACTAGGGCCATAGTCGTACGTACGCAAGTGCCTCCTTATTGTGTACAACTATATATTTTTTTCCTTCCTCCTGGTTTCCTGACATCACGGTCCCACACCATTGTCAACCTATGTAGTCAATATAAACGAGAGAATTGCACAAGGTGCAGCCGACAGCTGGGACCAAGCAGCTCGAGCAGTATTTGTGTTTTTGAGGTGTGAGCACTGCAGAGTTTTTTTTGGTGATGATTTTGTTGTTGTTCAGAGGAGAGCAGGGTATTAACTGGGCGGGCTCTGGCCCGTCTAGCCCAGGCCAGATATCCAGCCCAGATATTAATTTTTTCAAGATGAAAATGGCTAGCCCAGCTATACGTTTTTTTGAGGAATACCCAGGCAAGGTCAACTTGTTATTCCCCGCCCCGCTGGGCTGCAAATCTTTCCTAGGAGGGATGCATTAAGCTTAACAGGAAAATGAGCTTTAAAAAATAATAAATGGGATGTAATTATAAAAACTGGCAGTAACTATAAAAAAATGCACCAAACACAAAAATAGTTTATAAAATATTATTTATGGATTTTGAAAATCTTAATTTTTAATTGTTGCGCGCGCAATGTTTCGTTGGATTTTTACGTAATACAAATTTATATTTAATCTGACTAGAAATTTCGGGATAAAAATATTTCGGATCCCATCAAAATGTGGGAAATTTTATTAAATTCTGTCATGAACGGTTGGTTGAAATTATTAATCATTGTCCTAACTAGAAAATGGGATGTACTTTTAACAAACTATAAATGGGTTGTGGTAAATTTCATTAGAATTCAAAAATGGGTAGTACATTCTTACAAATCACAAATGGGCTATAAGTTCTCTGCCACACACTTGTGGGCCTACTAAGTTGACGCGTCCCCTAAAAAAATAAGTTTTGAGGTGTATGCAAGGCTTTGTCAACTTATTATAGTCAACACACGGTTGTAGCAGCAGTGGCCGTTGGATGTCTATCCAACGGATGTCGTGCTTCTTCTTCAATCTCGGATATTCTAGCTTCGGCCGCCCAAAAAAGGATTCCTCCCCCTGACATCTGGGGCGCACTGTTTCGGAGGCTGGCCCGTGGGCCTACTAAGTTGGCGCATACCAAGGGCTTTGTCAACTTAGTCAATATAAACGATTCTAGCTGCAGTGATCGTACGATGTCCGTCCAACGGCCGTAGTGCTTCTTCAACCTCTGGTCTTCTTGCTCCAGCCGCCCAAAGTAGTGCCAGTTGTGCCGCCTGCTCCTACCTCCTGTGGCCGGCTGTGCTGCCGCGGAGGGCTCACCGCCCCCATACTACTCCCACCGCTGGCCAGGCCATCCCTCCACTCACCCACACACCCTCTTATTCTGCGGTGACGGCAACCTCACACCGCAGCCAAACCAGTGAACCCTCGTACTCCTCTCCGCGTGGGCATCCACTACCGCGTCTTCCCCGGCTCCACGTCGTCCCCTTCCTAGGCCTCGCCGTCGTCCACCGCCGTGGTGCTCTCGACGCGACATGGTCAATGTGGTCAACGAACGACTTCCATCGGAAGAGTATTGTACATGGAGAGGCTGACAGCTGGGTCCACGACAGCCGCAAGGAAGTGCCTCCTTATTACACGGAAAATAATTATTCCTCCACCTGACAGCAGGGACCCACCGGACGTGCCACCATATTATGCGAAAGAAACGTTTCCCCCCTGACTGCTGGGACCCACTGGACGGGCCATCGTATTTCGCGAAAAAAACGTTCCCCCCTCTGTCAGCTCAGACCCACCGGAAGTGCCTCCTTATTACGCACAAAAAAAATGAATACTCCCCCTGCTAGCTGGGACCCACCTTGGTGGGAGGCTGACTTGTGGGCCTACTAAGTTGACAGGGACAGAGGGCTTTGTTAACTTAGTCAATATGAATGATTCTAGCTCCAGTGACCGTACGATGTCCATCCAACGGCCGTAGTGCTTCTTCAACATCTGGTCTTCTTGCTCCAGCCGCCCAAAGAGCCGGTCGTGTCGCATGCTCCTGCCTCCCGTGTCTGGCTGTGCTACCATGGAGGCCTCACCGCCCCCTACTATTCCCATCGCTGGCCAGGCCCTGCGGCGACGGCAGCCTCACACTGCAGTTGAACTAGTGAACCCTCGTACTCCTCTCCGTGCGGGCTTCCACTGCCGCATCTTCCCCGGCTCCGCGTCGTCCCCTTCCTAGGCCTCGCCGTCCTCCACCTCCCCGGTGCTCTCCGCGTGGCGTGGTCAACATGGTCAAGGAATGACTTCCATCAGAAGAGTATTGTACGTGGAGAGGATGACAGCTGGGTCCACGGCGGCCGCAAGGAAGTGCCTCCTTATTACGCGTAAAATAATTATTCCTCCACCTGATAGCAGGGACCCACCGGACGGGCCACCGTATTTCATGAAAAAATGTTTCTCCCCTGACTGCTGGGACCCACCAGCTACATCTTCGCACGCAAGGAAGTGCGTCCGGGCAAAAAACCAATCGCCCCCCTGACTGTTGGGACCCACCAGCTACATCTTCGCACGCAAGGAAGTGCCGGACAGTCGGGACCCACCTGGTCGAAGCGTACGTAGCATTGTCATTCTGGTCGTGAACATGTATGTACATACTGGTCGATGTAGAGGCGCACACGTGTCGTAGTAGAGGCACTCACGTAGCATGTACACATACGTACAGCTGCCAGGGTGCAAGAAAGTAAATATGGCCACGTACGTACATACGGGCTGGGTCTCGAACGCCTACTCGCGCATACGTATGGCCAGGGCTCGTGTACATGGCTGGGTCGAAACAGAGAAATATCATCATCGTCGTGTTCATGGGGAGGCAACGGAACATGTGGGAGCCAACCGGCTTGGGCGGAACAGGCGATGGAAACGAGGCTTGGCATACCGCACAACGGAGGAAACGGCCTTGTGTTCGATCGGCCACGTTCGAAACGGGATCCTATTCATCAGGAGGGGTCTGACGTACCGCAAAACGGAGGAAATGGACTTGTGTTGGACCTCCTATGGTCGAAACGGGGTCCTATTGATCGGGAGAGGTGTGGCATACCCCAAAACGGAGGAAACGGACTTGTGTTGGAGCGCTACGGTCAAAACGGGGATCCTATTCATCGGGAGGGGTGTGGCGTACCGCAAAACGGGACTCCACGGGATACTGTTCATCTCCACCGTCGACCTCCTCCAGCCTCCACGGGCTACTGTTCGTCCACCGTCGACCTCCTCCAGCCTCCACCTGCGACTGTTCATCCACGGGCTCCTGTTCATCCAGCCTCAACCACGCGCTACTCCACCGGCTACTGTTCAACCACCCCTCTTCACGGGCTCATGTTCAACCACCCCTCCATGGGCTACTGTTCATCCAACCCTCCACCATCCACTGTTCATCCAGCCCTTGACGGGGTCGTCATGTTCATCCAGCCCTCCACGGGGTCCTGTTCATCCAGCCCCAACCGGCTCGAACGATCTAGGTCCTGTTCATCCAGAGGCAACAGCACAGGGTCCTATTCATCCACCCCCACTGCTCATTGTTCATCCAAACCCCCCAGCAACGCTCACTCTTCATCCAGAGGCAGCATCGATCGGCTTCAGTTAGCAGCAGTAGCGAAGGAAACGCTCGATCGCTCGGGTTTAGTAACGCGTAGCCTGCAGTGCAATTGCTCGGGTTTAGTTAGGCGACGCCTCGCTCGGGTTCAGTTAGAGCCCAACGCCTCGCACGCATGCGCGTACGTGTACGAGAGAAACGTGCATCGCTCGGCCCCCGACCACCCACCGTAACTGGGAACTCCCCGAAATTTTCCTCGCCCTCGCTTCTACCATGGTTATTTCCGTCATGGACGACCCAAAGAATGTCATGCAGGTGCGTCTCCGGCCTGCCCAGGACTAAAAGCCCATTTTTTGTCATGATTTTTTGTCATAGAAGTAGGAGCCCACCACATCTATGATGATACTATGTTTTGTCACAATTATCGTCATAGAAGTGTCATAAGTATGACAGGAAAAAAATTCGTTCGACCCAAAATGTCACGGATATGTCTTTTTTTTATAGTGGATGTCCCTTTTCATTCCATTCCACCAAAATATCTGGCAAAGGTCTTCGTACATTTTAGTGCCACCTGGGTGTATCGAATATGAGGATTCATGTGGTTCTGCGAAAATTTTCTTCCTCAAATCTGCTTGCTCAGGTACGCATATCCTTCCTCAGAACCTGAGTGTACCTAGTGCATCCTCTGAGAAATCTTGAGTCAGGCCTTCTTGCGGATGGTGGAGATGTCGTTGGAGAGTCTTGTCATCAGCTTGTGCCATGCGAATCTCCTCTTCTAGAGTAGGAGTTACTTCCAAAATATTCGCAAGACCGGCATTTACTATAACCAAGTTGAGTTGAGCGATCTCTTGCAGGAGTTCTGGAGGCAAAGATTCCAGCATCGCATTTAAACTGGCAGGCTTGTGAGTGAGGGCATCAGCAACTACGTTGGCTTTTCTCGGATGGTAATTTATTCCCAGATCATAGTCCTTGACCAACTCGAGCCATCTTCGTTGTCGAAGGTTTAAGTCTGGCTGGGTAAATATATATTTGAGACTCTTGTGGTCGGTAAATATATGACATCTCTTTCCAATGAGGTAATGTCTCCAAATATTTAGAGAGTGCACAACAGCGGCCAGTTCCAAATCATGTGTAGGATAATTTCCTTCATGAGGTCATAGCTGGCGAGATGCGTAAGCTACCACCTTGTCGTCTTGCATAAGTATGCACCCAATACCCTTTCTGTATGCGTCACAGTACACATCAAAACCGCGGTAAATGTCTGGGAGAGTCAGTACCGGTGCTGATGTCAATCTGGTTTTTAGCTCGTTAATGCTCTGCTCGCAATCCTCAGTCCATTCAAACTTCTTGTCTTTCTTGAGGAGTTCTGTCATTGGCTTAGCAATTTTGGAGAATCCTTCGATGAACCGACGGTAGTATCCGGCTAATCCAAGAAAACTCCGGACTTCGGATAGCGTCGTGGGTGCTGCCAATCAAGCACATCTTTCACTTTGCTGGGATCTACCGCGATACCTTCTGCTGATAGAACATGCCCCATAAATCCGACTTGTTTGAGCCAAAACTCACACTTGCTGAATTTTGCATACAACCCATACGGAATCTCTGTAAACTGCTCGGAGGTGTTCCTTGTGTTCTTCGTTACCTTTAGAGTATATGAGAATATCATCGATGAAAACCACCACAAACTTATCCAAGAATTCCATGAACACCTTATTCATCATATGCATGAAAAAGGCAGGGGCATTTGTGAGACCGAAGGACATCACCATATATTCATAGAGACCATAACGGGTAGTGAACGCGGTCTTAGGAATATCTTCCTTCTTGATCTTCAGTTGATGATATCCAGTCCTTAAATCAATCTTGGAAAATACTTTTGCACCACTGAGCTGATCAAACAAATCATCAATCCTTGGTAGCGGGTATTTGTTCTTGATGGTGACATCATTCAACTAATGGTAGTCCACGCACATTCTGAGACCACTGTCTTTCTTGTCTACAAATATTGCAGGTGATCCCCATGGTGACGAGCTTGGGCGGATATATCCTTTCTGCAGCATCTCATCCAACTGCTTCTTTAATTCCACGAGTTCGGAGGAAGGCATCTGATAATACTTTTTGTACAACGGTGCAGTCCCAGGTACAAGATCAATTGCAAACTCAAGCTCTCTGTCTGGAGGCATTCCGGGCAATTCCTCAGGGAATACATCGAGAAATTCACTGACCACAGGTAACAGATCCAATTCTTCGGCTACTCCAGTGAAGACCATCTCCCTTTTGGGTATGGCTTTGCAGGCATAAACTTGTATGGCTTGCCCTTCCTGATTTGTCAGGGTGACTTCTCGGGTCGCACAATTTATGCATACTTGATATTGAGTCAACCAGTTCATTCCCAAATTAACATCCAGCTTGGCAAACTCGATGACTATCAAAGTGGTTGGAAAACTACTCCCTTGTTATCAATCTCCAATTTTTGCAGACCAGATGCCTTTTGATCATGGATCCCGGGGATTGAACCAGCATACCTTTTCCCAAAAGATAGCAAGGAAATTTGTTTTGGGCAACAAAACTCCGAGACATAAAAGAGTCGGAAGCCCCGGAGTTAAATAAAATTATTGCAGGTATGTTATTAATGAGAAATATACAAATGACAACTTCGGGGTTTTCCAGGGCTTCATCTGCGGAGAGGTTATGAACTTGCCGTTGGACGAGCTTCTGGGTATGATATGGCCCTATGTGATTGACTTGCGGCCGGAACGGAGCATTTGACTTCTTGGGACACTGTCTGGCATAATGTCTAGTTAGGCCACAATTAAAGCAGGCATTGTTGTGCTGACGCTCCTCGTGCACTCGGCTAGTCACGACTTACTTGACTTGAGTAGTGGTCTTGTTCACATTCTGCCGCCAATTTGGTTTATACTCCACTTGAGTCTGTTACCAGGTACGGGCCTTCTGTATGGGCTGTCCGTCCTTCTTTGGCTCAAATTTACACTTGTGGTCATTATTTGCGGGTCGGTTGTCTTGCATAGACTTGTACTCTCTTTCTGCAACGAGGGCCTTGTTCACCAGAGATTGAAAATCTGGAAAGTCGAGCATACAGAGAGCACTCCTGAGGTGTTGATTTAATCCTCCAAGGAACCTGTTGATCTTCCTTTCTTCCATGGCCACATCATAAAGGGAATAATGGGCCACATGGTTGAACTTGTGCAAATATTCACTTACTGACAGACTTCCTTGAGTGAGACCAAGAAATTCACGTTGCTTGACCTTCATGATACCAGCTGGAATATGATACTTGAGAAATTGGTCCTTGAAATAAGTCCACGTAATTTCTTCTTATGCGGGCCATAGAGCTTTAGCATGCCCACCATATAGCAGCGGCTCCGTCAAGATAATGGGTGGCGAAGGAACCTTGTCAGCTTCGTCAGTGCAAGCAATCTCAAGTTTCTTCTCAATAGTTCGCAACCAATCATCTGCTTCCAACGGGTCAACCACTTGACTTAAACTGGGAGGCTTAGTCCTTTGAAAATCTGATAGCTTGGAGTGATGACCATTTTGATTTCCATTCTGCCCAACCATAGCTTGCACACTTTTTAACAGCTCAATCAGATCATTGTTCCTTCTTTCCTCAAACATGCACATAATTTACTCATTGGAGGGTGGATTTGGCGGTGGTGGCGGTGCTTGCGGATACGGCTCGGGGAAGTGTCCTGCCTGCCTTGCTGAGCGACGAACATGGACATCCTCACAAGCATGCGTGCTGCTTCCTCCCTGCATCATCCTACTATTTATTTTTCCCAATAAGAGCAATCGTGATGAGAGACATCCAATCATGGGAAGAAAAGCCAGCGACAAACCCGAAAAAACAAACGAATGAACCGGGAAACACAATGATCGAATAAAAAGTTCCAACATAATTATACATAGACTCATACATGAAAGGTAGTCATCATGACGGGTGCGACTACTCGCATACATGCATCATGGCTCATACAACTACATCCGTACATCACATGACTACTGCTGATACTCAAACGATCTAGGACTCTGTCGGTGCTGCCGGATCCTCTCCTGAGTCAGACCCAGATCCTGACTGACAACGCCAATCGAAACCTCCGGGTTAAAGGTAACACGATGACGCTGCCTCGAGGGCTCTCCCTCAGGGCTAGGCACGGGATGAGAAGGGATCATGGGAGCTGCAGGGGTAGCAAGAAGATACGCCCACTCAGCAGGAGCATTGTGTGGGTTCACAATCGAGGTGCCCGAGATACTCGGGGGAGTAACCGGAGAAATAGGCGAGCTAGAACTGGGCACAATATAAGGAGTAAATCCCATAGAAGGTGGAGTAGGGTAGGATCTAGCAGCGGCTAAAGCAGAATGAGCACGATTTAGCTCTTGAGCCAACTCGTGAATCAGAAGATAACTAGCAGTGATATATCGAGAAAGGTGGCTAGTGTCACTATCAGACGCCGGATCAATGGAATGAAAGCGAACACGACCATCATCATGCAGAGGATGGGTAGAAACGAAAACCTGAGTGGTTCTGCATCCGAGCCTCATCATAACGTAACTCAACAAGAATCTCGAATGCAACATACTGGACGGCTTGAGTGGTGGTGGATGCATAACCGCTCTAAGAGGTACGAGTGTAGGAACCCACTGACGAACTGGTGCACAGAGTAACCATGGCGTGATACTCATACACGGAGTCGGCTAGACGCTCCTGGTACACCCGATATGCTGGGTCGTCACCGTGAGGGTACAGTCCACGTCACATGCTACGAAGGAGATGCAGAGAAGTGTAGGGCATCAGGTGCAACTGACATGGATACAGCACCGGAGCCATCTACACTCACAACCATTAACCGGTTAGAAATAATAATAGGTCTAATGCATGCAATGCAGTGCAGCATCCAGATGCAAATACTAACGGCACTCAATTAGCAAACTAACTAACGTTTACTTTGCGTGTCGGGGTCTAGCATGTCCTACAGTCAATGCGGCTGTGATACCAAGCGTTGTGGCACCCCGGCTCAGAGCGACCGGTTTACCTTGCATTGCCAACCCAGAGATAATGTCTTGTGGCAATACACAACATCTCGATACAGAAATCACCGCTTTATTGAACTAGCGGAAGCATAGTGTGACATTACATCAAGTAGCGAGGCCAAGCGGCACACTCGGTGTGGCTGAACAATATGTACATTATTTAGTGAACATAAAGGGGCCTCGAGCACAACATCTACACGGTAGCAGAACAATGACGTAGCGGGACTCCATAGCACAGGGACACCGATGTGGACACGGTCTAGACACGGCAACGCTCCGATCCAGTTAGACTTTCCTAAAATCTGGCATAACACGCTAGGTCAGTACATTGAATGTACTTGCAAGCTCAAAGCAAACAGAACCATAATAACAAACAATATCATGAAATTTAATCAAGTTGAATGCAAACATCAACATACTACTCATGCAGTGAAACCAAACTTGTGCATTGAGTCACTCGAACTCTCTCTTACCAACAGGTTGCCTTTCTTGAGGAGTTCTGTCATTAGCTTAGCAATTTTGGAGAATCCTTCGATGAACCGACGGTAGTATCCGGCTAATCCAAGAAAACTCCGGACTTTGGATACCGTCGTGGGTGCTACCAATCGAGCACATCTTTCACTTTGCTGGGATCTACCACGATACCTTCTGCTGATAGAACATGCCCCATAAATCCGACTTGTTTGAGCCAAAACTCACACTTGCTGAATTTTGCATACATCTGATGGCCACGGAGTCTCTGTAAGACTGCTCGGAGGTGTTCCTTGTGTCCTTCGTTACCTTTAGAGTATATGAGAATATCATCGATGAAAACCACCACAAACTTATCCAAGAATTCCATGAACACCTTATTCATCATATGCATGAAAAAGGCAGGGGCATTTGTGAGACCGAAGGACATCACCATATATTCATAGAGACCATAACGGGTAGTGAAGCGGTCTTAGGAATATCTTCCTTCTTGATCTTCGGTTGATGATATCCGGTCCTTAAATCAATCTTGGAAAATACTTTTGCACCACTGAGCTGATCAAAAAAATCATCAATCCTTGGTAGCGGGTATTTTTTCTTGATGGTGACATCATTCAACTAATGGTAGTCCACACACATTCTGAGACCACCGTCTTTCTTGTGTATAAATATTGCAGGTGATCCCCATGGTGACGAGCTTGGGCGGATATATCCTTTCTGCAGCATCTCATCCAACTGCTTCTTTAATTCCACGAGTTCGGAGGAAGGCATCTGATAATACTTTTTGTACAACGGTGCAGTCCCATGTACAAGATCAATTGCAAACTCAAGCTCTCTGTCTGGAGGCATTCCGGGCAATTCCTCAGGGAATACATCAAGAAATTCACTGACCACAGGTATCAGATCCAATTCTTCGGCTACTCCAGTGAAGACCATCTCCCTTTTGGGTATGGCTTTGCGGGCATAAAATTTTATGGCTTGCCCTTCCTGATTTGTCAGGGTGACTTCTCGGGTCGCACAATTTATGCATACTTGATATTGAGTCAACTAGTTCATTCCCAAAATAACATCCATCTTGGCAAACTTGATGACTATCAAAGTGGTTGGAAAACGACTCCCTTGTTATCAATCTCCAAAATTTTGCACACCAAATGGCTTTTGATCACGGATCCCGGGGATAGAACCAGCATACCATTTCCCAAAAGCGATCAAGGAAATTTGTTATGGGCAACGAAACTCCGAGAAATAAAAGAGTCGGAAGCCCCAGAGTTAAATAAAATTATTATAGGTATGCTATTAACGAGAAACATACAAATGACGACTTCGGGGTTTTCCAGGGCTTCATCTGCGGAGAGGTTATGAACTTGCCGTTGGACGAGCTTCTGGGTATGATATGGCCCCATGTGATTGACTTGCGGCCGGAACGGAGCATTTGACTTCTTGGGACACTGCCTAGCATAATGCCTGGTTAGGGCACATTTAAAGCAGGCGTTGTTGTGTTGATGCTCCTCGTGCACTGGGCTAGTCACGACATACCTGACTTGAGTAGTGATCTTGTTCACATTCTGCCGCCAATTTGGTTTATACTCCACTTGAGTCTGTTGCCAGGTACGGGCCTTCTATATGGGATGTCCGTCCTTCTTCGGCTCAAATTTACACTTGTGGTCATTATTTGTGGGTCGGTTGTCTTGCACAGGCTTGTACTCTCTTTCTGCAACGAGGGCCTTGTTCACTAGAGATTGAAAATCTGGAAAGTCGAGCATACAAAGAGCACTCCTAAGGTGTTGATTTAATCCTCCAAGGAACATGTCGATCTTCCTTTCTTCCGTGGCCACATCATAAAGGGAATAACGGGCCACATGGTTGAACTTGTGCAAATATTCACTTACTGGCAGACTTCCTTGAGTGAGACCAAGAAATTCACGTTGCTTGACCTTCATGATACCAGCTGGAATATGATACTTGAGAAATTGGTCCTTGAAATTAGTCCATGTAATTTCTTCTTATGCGGGCGATAGAGCTTTAGCATGCCCACCATATAGCAGCGGCTCCGTCAAGATAATGGGTGGCGAAGGAACCTTGTCAGCTTCGTCAGTGCGAGCAATCTCAAGTTTCTTCTCAATAGTTCGCAACCAATCATCTGCTTCCAACGGGTCAAACACTTGACTTAAACTGGGAGGCTTAGTCCTTTGAAAATCTGACAGCTTGGAGTGATGACCATTTTGATTTCCATTCTGCCCAACCATAGCTTGCACACTTTTTAACTGCTCAATCAAATCATTGTTCCTTGTTTCCTCAAACATGTTCATAATTTGCTCATTGGAGGGTAGATTTTGCGGTGGAGGCGGTGGTTGCGGATACGGCTCGGGGGAGTGTCCACCCTGTCTTGCTGAGACGAACAGGGACATCCTCACAAGCCTGCGTGATGCTGCCTCGCCGTATCATCCTACTGTTTATTTTTCCCAATAAGAGCAACCGTGATGAGAGACATCCAATCATGGGAAGAAAAGCCAGGAACAAACCCGAAAAAGCAAAAGAATGAACCGAGAAACACAGCGATCGAATAAAAAGTTCCAACATAATTATACATAGACTCATACATGAAATGTAGTCATCATGACGGGTGCGACTACTCGCATACATGCATCATGGCTCATACAACTACATCCGTACATCACATGATTACTGTTGATACTCAGACGATCTAGGACTCTGCCGATGCTGCTGGATCCTCTCCTGAGTCAGACCCGGATCCTGACTGACAATGCCAATCGAAACCTCCGGGTTAAAGGTAATGCGATGACGCTGCCTCGAGGGCTCTCCCTCAAGGGTAGGCGCGGTATGAGAAGGGATCATGGGAGCTGCAGGGGTAGCAAGAAGAGACGCCCACTCAGTAGGAGCACTGTGTGGGTTAACAGTCGAGGTGCCCAAGATACTCGGGGGAGTAACCGGAGAAATAGGCGAGCTAGAACTGGGCACAATATAAGGAGTAAATCCCATAGAAGGTGGATTAGGGTAGGATCTAGCGGCGGCTAAAGCAGAATGAGAACGATTCAGCTCTCGAGCCAACTCGTGAATCAGAAGATAACTAGAAGTGATATATCAAGAAAGGTGGCTAGTGTCACTATGAGACGCTGGATCAATGGAATGAAAGAAAATATGACCATCATCGTGCAGATATGGGTAGAAACGAAAACCTGGGTGGTTCTGCATCCGAGCATCAGCATAACGTAACTCAACAAGAATCTCGAATGCAGCATACTGGACGGCTTGAGCGGCGGTGGATGCATAACTGCTCCGAGAGGTACGAGTGTAAGAACCCGCTGACGAACTGGTGCGCAGAGTAACCATGGCATGATACTCATACACGGAGTCGGCTAGACGCTCCCGGTACACCCGATATGTTGGGTCATTGTCGGTGTCAAAACCGGCGGATCTCGGGTAGGGGGTCCCGATCTGTGCGTCTTAGGCTGATAGTAACAGGAAGCAAGGGACACAATGTTTACCCAGGTTCGGGCCCTCTTGATGGAGGTAAAACCCTACTTCCTGCTTGATTAATATTGAAGATATGAGTAGTACAAGAGTAGATCCACCAAGAGATCATAGAGGCTAAACCCTAGAAGCTAGCCTATGATGGTATGATTGTAATTGTGATCGGCCTTCTAAGGACCATCCTCTTCGGTTTATATAGACACTGGAGAGGGCTAGGGTTTACATGGAGTCGGTTACAATGAAGGAAATATAATATCTGGATCGCCAAGCTTGTCTTCCACGCAAAGGAGAGTCCCATCCGGACACGGGCCGAAGTATTGAGTCTTGTATCTTCACGCTTCAATAGTCCGGATAATGCATATAGTTCGGCTGTCCAGATACCCCCTAATCCAGGACTCCCTCAGTAGCCCCTGAACCAGGCTTCGATGACGACCAGTCCGGCGCGCAGTCTTGTCTTCGGCATTGCAAGGCGGGTTCCTCCTTCCTAATACTCCAAGGTTATTATCAAACACGTAGACCATGTCCGGATCTGCAAAATGATCTTCACATACCACCATAGAGAGAATGATGCTTCAGCTGACATCTTCTTAGACGACGTGATATGCCATTACGGTCAGGTCATTATTCGAACCATTTTTCCACAACCAGCCACAACGCGTATTGCGAGGCGGTTTTCTTGACACGTCATGTCAAAGCAGAGATCGTGTCCCCTTATCACGGGATTCTCATCAATACGGGTATGGGTAATCCAACCGCACCGCTAATCGCGGCGAGCGGGAGGTGAGCGGGTTTCACCAGGCAAGTGGGGAGGCGCAAAAAGCTTTTACCAACTCTTATAAAGAGATAAGGTCTCTTCCTCTTTACCCACGCCTTATCCTTCCGCTAACTCATTCCCCTCTGCTCGAGCCCTAACACCCAAGCACTCTTCTTTTCCATCGAAGAGAGGTTTTCCAAAGATGTCCGGATCCGGAGCAGGAGGCAAATGGATGGCCTCTACCGTCCGGGAGAAGGATATCAAGAAGCTCCGGGAAGTCGGGTATCTGGCCAAGAAGATTGGCCACCGTCTTCCACCGGCAGGACAGGTTGTCCCCACTCCGGAGCCTTATGAGAGAGGCGTGTTCCTTCCCCATTTTGTCCGCGGGCTCGGGTTTCCCCTCCACCCATTTGTCCGTGGAGTCATGTATTACTATGGGATTGATTTTCATGATCTTTCCCCCCAACTCTTTTCTCAATATCTCGACGTTCATCGTCGTGTGTGAGGCCTTTCTCCGGATTCCGCCTCATTTCGTCCTGTGGCTAAAGATTTTCAATGTGAAGCCCAAGGTGGTGAGTGGCGAACACGCCGAGTGCGGCGGCGCCATGGTGAGCAAGATGCCCAAGGTCGTTTAGCCGAAGGGCACCTTCAACAACTCCGTCAAGGAGTGGCAGCAGCAGTGGTTTTATATCACTGAACCATGCGGCAAAAAGTGGGCTGCACCACCTGAGTTCAGCTCCGAAGCCCCATTGCGGCTCACATCCTAGCCCAAGAAGGGCCCGAACTGGACCTCGTCCGATGAGCTGTCACTGCTCCAGACGCGCGTTCAGAGCGTGGTTAACAAGGATGTCAAACTCGTCGACGTAGTCCAGGTGATGCTAGTTCGCCTGGTTCTCCCTTGCCAGCGTCGAGCCTGCACTTTGTGCGAGTTCGACCCAACCGAGCACCAAACCCTTCTGGAAGGTGCTCTTCAAGTCCGGCAAATCGTGACCGGACTCCGCCGAGGACCGGGGGTATCAATTATACCATTCTGCAAGCCCAGTAAGTTACAGCCATGCCCTGTCCATCCATGCTTCAGTTGGCATGTCATGAGGGAGACATTTTAACCGTGTTTCATCGTGACCTCAGGGATGGATTAAGAAGGTGGAGCGGATGCATAGTCCGGCCCCGCTACCGGAGGAACCGGCCGGACCACTTCTAACGAAGATGCTGGTCCATGTGCCTTATGATGCGCCAAAGAAGGAGGACTCCAAGAAAGTCAAGAAGACCCGGAGTGTCCTCCGTCACCGCGAGGCTTCGGACGCCAAATCTGAAGACTCCAGCGGCGCTCCTTCTTCCAAAGACGAAGAGGAGGAAGGAGAGGAGGACGAGCCTCACTCTGCAGGTGGGAAGAAGCGTGCGGCTTCCCCATCCCTGGAGGCCGGATCGCCCAAGAGGGGGAGAGGGTCCCATCCAGAGGCATCCACCCCGGCTGCCGATAACAGCCCGAAGTGGGATCCTAGAGCCCAGCCCCTGGAAAGATCGTAAGTAACCGAGTTCCGAATGCGCCTATGCGTCCAGGGTCGTTTGTGTTGTACGCCCTAGGAGCGAGTACTGAATATGAGGCGCTGAAGAAGGTTGTGGCTGATGCCAACGAGAAGGCTGCCGCCGAACAGGCGCTTCGTGAAAAACACAAGGCCAGGGTCATCACAGCTGAACGGGAGCTCCAGGAGGCTGTGACGAAAAGTGAGAGCTTGGAGCAGAGTCTAGTAGGGAAAGAATCCGAACTTGCCCAAGCTCTCCAAGCCACGGAAGATGCTCGGGAAGAAGCCCGAGGTGCTGTACGGGATATTCAAGAGGCCCAGAAAGTTACGGCTGGTAAGGCCTGTTGTATTCGTGGCCATAATTACATGATAGTGGGGAGAACTCTAAGCGGCAAGCTGAATTCTTTGATTTTACAGGAGTGTTTGTGGATCTGCCTCGCAGCATATCAGCCGCCGCCCAATTCTACCGTACCAAGGAGAGGAAGTCTATGGAGAGGAGCTTCTGGTTGCAGTATTTGGCGCCAAACTATCCGGTGCCTTTTATCGATCAACTGAAGCAGCTGGTCGAACTGCACCAGGCGGCCGAACTAGCCATGAAGGACTTGGTTGTCCAGCGGTGGCCTGCGGAGCCAATTCCAAGCAGTTACTTCGGACTCGTGAAGCGGATGGTGGGCGCCTGTCCTCGGCTTGATGCTATCAAGCGATCAGTCTGTATAGAAGGTGCGCGCATGGCGTTTGCCTGTGCAGAAGTGCATTAAGGCAAGCTTGATGCGGAAAAGCTAATGAATGAGGGGCCGCCGGAGGGTAAGGAGCACCGCAAGCCCGAACTGTACTATGAAGGTGTACTGAAGGGGGCCTGCCTTGCCGCGGATAAGTGTACCAAAGACATTATATTTCCCAGAGGGCATTCATACCGATATTTGTAATATGTGATAATGGTGCTTTTATTATATATTGCATGTTTTGTTTGAACATATGTTCTTCCTGTGCGGCTGTTTATTGTATGTAAATTCTGAGAGTTGGCCAGTCGTCGGCTTCAGCCCCCATGTAAAAAATACGGGGGTGTTCGGGATATATCTGAACACTCTTTATCCCCTGGTTGGGTCCTTTTAAGGAGGTGTTTCTCACCACGAACCAGGCAATCAGACTATATGGCTTTACTACTCTCACTTAGCCATAGGAATTCAAGTATGGTCGACGCAGCCCCTAGTGTTCGGAAGGCCGAACTATGGGCTCTATTGGCGCCTGATCGGAAAACCGATCCGTCGCAATCTACATTTATAGTGGCATTATGCGGAATAAATCTTTAAGGATTTTGAAACCTCTCGAACAGCTGACCAGCTCTCGCTGCATCATGACAGTCAGTTTTTGGCTTTCTCTACTGAGGTGCTCGTCCAGCAGAACCGGGACACAATCGCAGTAGTTCTCCCAGCGCTACCTTAGCCGACGGAATGGAACGTAAGGTACCAAAACGTGGGAGCTGGGCAAACCCAACCAATGACCCAATACATGATTCGGAGCTGATGCATATACTGCTATAAGTTCGGGGTGCCGAGCGATCGAGAAGGTGGTCGGACTTTATTGCCGTATTATGAAGCCCCTGGCGCAACCGGGCGTAACACGAAGTGTGGCTGCCGTTTTGTGGCAAAGAGACGTCGATGATAAGCGATGGCCAGTACGTGTTATTTAAGTCTACGCATTGCAGCAAGATAATATGGCTATGCATATGAGTGCGATTTATGATTATGAAAAGAGATGGTTTTTGGCGGAACCTGTGATGGCCGGATTGTAGGGGGTTGTTAGTGGATCGAAAGTGTATCCGAACTGCCATTTACCTGCATGGTCCTGTCCTTGTGTGTCCTGGCCGATTCCACGCCGCCAGTCCTGTTCTGCATCAAAGTTAGTTTGTGAAAGCAAATGCTTGGAGGCAGCTGAAGTCCTCTTGTGGTTGGTCTAAAGGTTCCTGATCGGACCCTGGTGACCCCGGCCGCTATACCGTGAAGCAACGCGGACTCCTCAGTTGGTGTCCGGATAGTTGGCTGTCATATCAAAATTTTGATAGGCATGCACGACTTGCTACTTTGGCAGCTATATGATTTCCGCTCTAGGGGCGGGGTTCGGCCTTGTACGTAGGCGTGATTATATCACCGGCGTTGGCCTAATGGTTTACCACGTGGAATCTAGTCAACGTGGTTCATCCCGTTAGCATACGGTGGGTTACCGTATGAGGGTAATGCGCCTATGGCGTGGCATTTTTTGGTTATCTGAGAACAACCTTAGAGCGGTGGGCCAATGAACTTGGCCTTTGCACCTGACATCTTGTAGATGGTGTTATTTGTAGATTCATACCCGCGGGGGCTTTATGTATTATGGAGCCCCTGGACTACTAGGTCGAGGGGTACGACAATTGAATTGTTGTGGTTTGTATGATAGGGGGCGATCGGCCGTACTGTTGTGCTCTGGGGGGGTCTCTTGACTAGACGCCTCCCTTCCTTGTTTCTGGCACACGACCGGTCGCTTTGTTTTGAGGATCCGGCATTCTCTATTGGTATGCTTTGTCTTCCTTCTAGGAGTACCGTGAATTTCACATGGTTGATCAAGTATGTGGCTCGGGCCGAATAGGCTTGAGTTGTTATTTGTTCATTGACCGGACTGGGAGTTGCTGGACTTGGCACCTGCTTCCCTGACTTGACGTTTATGACCATTGCGTCGAGGCTTGAGGATGCCTCTTCGTGTATCCTTCTTACTGTCTTGGACCGTAGTGGTGTGTGGACGTTGGGTTGTGTGCCTTTGGTTCTCCTGCTTAGGTTGGTGTAGCCCATTGTGTCGTGTATGCCCTTTGTTAGGGCGTACTTTTCGGCGGGCATGATCTTGGTCCACCTATCCGCTAGCAAATCTTGGTCAGCTTTAAGCTACTCTTGCTTCCTTTGCAGACTCCTTGCCGTGGCTATGAGCCGTCGCTTGAAGCGAACTTGTTCCACTGGATTTTCGGGCACGCCGAATTCGTCATTGGCGAGGCTTACCTCGTCTTCGGAGGGGAGTGTATAGTTGTCCCTCTCCAAGTATCCCACCGTGGCCGGTCCAGCCTGCTTGAAGGTAGGATGATCAGGGATGTATTCCTTTTCGGCACCATCCGGGTTGCTTTCATCTCCGGGGCCGGTATTGATGTGGCGGGGCTTGGAGCGGCGCCGAAGACGCACATGCTTTGCCTTTTCTCCTGAGGGGTTATCCTCTGCTGCCTCGTCGCCATTGGTTTCCTCCGGAGTGTCCACCATATATATATCGTATAAAGAGGCGGTTGTCCACCGCCCTATGAGCCGTGGCTCCTGTATGTCTCCTGCATCGTCGTCCATAACGTCGATGTCTTCGGAGTCGAAGTTAAGAACATCGGTTAAATCACCGATCATAGCAATGAAGTGGGTGGTGGGTGGGCAACGAATTCCTTCGTCGCCTGCTTCCCACTCAAGCAGTCCGACCAACTCCCCACTAGGATTAGTCATGGGTGACCGAGCCTACCAAAGGCAAAACAACCACCGTCGTGGCAAATAAACGGTCCCAAACAGGGACAAGGTACCATAACAACAACGGGTCCACACGGTTATGTCTGCTTACCGGGCCAGGGTAACGCACGCCCATAACCTTCCCTTGTTGGAG
Organism: Triticum dicoccoides; assembly: GCF_002162155.2. Lineage (NCBI taxonomy): Eukaryota > Viridiplantae > Streptophyta > Magnoliopsida > Poales > Poaceae > Triticum > Triticum dicoccoides. The sequence goes on along the minus strand of NC_041393.1, from coordinate 503,893,954 downwards.
GCACCGACAAGAGGCATGACAACGGAACGACTAACAGCCTCCCCATACTAATGCAAATGTGGTTGCACTTGTTAGCCCGATTCAGTGGCACCATGACCTAACCAACTTTATGTTCAAGTTGAATTATCATCAGGTTTAACTTGAAAATAAAAATGCTCGAGTCACTATATTCCAGGCATATGCAACCATATATCATGCATCATATATCACTAAGAAATAACAAATCAAACTTATTCATAGTTCTACTTGCACAAACTCAACTTTCAACATTTCTGGTTCTTTCTTACTGGTTATTTATACTCATCACTTTAGTTGGCATTTATCAAATAAAACTCATTATGCATATAGGAAAAATAATATCGATGATCATATTATTATAGCCATGGCAAACTTACTTAGTTCAACTACTCAAGCTATGTCCCACTAGTTCAAGCATTCATTTCTGTTAACTAAGCATTCTGATCATGACAACCTAAATAACAAAAGCATTATTTATTTTAATACTATATGCAATGAATATCATATAAATTCAAGTAGAAAATCATGGATATTGCAAAGACACCATGACAATGTTGTTGTGGCTTGCCTTAGTGCAGAGGAGCTTCACACTCCTCCTGGATGCCTCCAAGACAAGCTTCACCTTCTGAAAATAAATCAAATGACAAAAATAAAATATTAAGAACACGTCTGAAAATTACCAGAAATTCTAGGTATAAAGGAAAAATGCCATCTTGGTTGTGCTGCTAGGATTTTCCAGTAAGAACAAAGTGCAAAAAGAATCAACTCATTTGGACTTGTAGAATAAAAGTTACAGCTAGTCAAAGTTCTGGCCAAATTTGAACTAAATTTGAATTAAAAGAAAAACCAGAGGGGGTGACGTCGAAGGCGTAAACCGCCTGGGCGCCACCACTCATACCGCTTCGGGCGCGGCCTAAGTGGCTGACAATGGGTCCCAGTGGTCAGGTCGGAGGGGAAGGAGGAGAGAAGCACAGTCGGGCGGCGCGGCGACGATGCTTTCTCCGGCGACGAGATCTAAAAGGATAGGGTTGTAGAGGAGATCGAGGCGCACCTGCCCGTACCCGCAGCGTGGCTAGGGGTGGCCGGACGGGGTTGGAACGGAGCTCTCCAACGGCGGCGGCGGGCGGAGCTCGTCGGAGTTGGTGGTTCCGACGAAGCAGGGCCAGTCCAGCAGCTCCAACGGCACCAGCACGCACCAGTGGACAACAACAAACACGCCGGAGTGGTCAATGGAGCTCGAGCGGCTCTGGAGAGGGAGGGGGCAGAGGACGGGGATCGCCGGTGAGCTCGGGGCGGGGACGGCGGCCAGAGGCCTGCCCGGCCGGGCTGCGGCTTCCTACGGTGGTGTGGAGGTGTGCTGAGTGTGTGTGCGGATAGAAACAAGCTCGGGCGAGCTCTATTTATAGGCGAGGCTGAGGCGGGGATCGAGAGCTCACCGGAGCTCTCTGGAGTGTTGCCCGGTGACGAATGGCGTCAGTGAGAGGGGGAGAAGACGCCGGAGATCACGCGGGGGCTATAAACGAGCTACGACGAGCACAGGAGCACGGTACGCGACGAGCACATGGGCACAGGCGCACTGTTTCCTTGGTCGCGCCGTGCCCATGCTTGCTAAGGCAAGCTCCGGCGTCGGCGAGTGCCAGGGTGGAGTCAATGGGGTTCAAACGAGGATGGGGGCGCGGTTTGGCAAGGTGCGGTAGCCTGGGCAGTGAGCACGCGCGAAACAAAGGAGTTGGCGCACCGCACAGCGCGTCGGCCGCATGCCAACCCCCTTGGACGAACATGGTCACCGCGTGAACTTTGGCATCAGGCTGAGCTAAGCGCAAACACCGTGTCTAGCACTTAGTCCTTAGTGGTTTTGGTTGTTTTGCATGGTTGGCTGGGTCACAGGTGCACTGTGGGAGTGGCTTTCTTCCTGGCAAGTTTCTAGACAGAAACTTGTGAGCTTCACTGAGAGAAATTTAGTGAGAACTAAAGGTTGTGCTTTGGGGTTTAGCAGTCTCTTAGGAGGGTAATCAAGCTCAGAAAAGATCAGCCCCAAAAGATCAAGCAAAAATATACTTGTTGTGCAAAGTGATCATTCTGTCCAGAATAGAAATGATTTTCTGTAGCAAAAATATTCCAAAAATTTATGCAATGTTTTTGCTCAGGAAGGTGCCCTAGGGTTCAAAGAATATTTGTGAATTTATTCAGGATTTTTGGAGCAAGAAATCTAGGGGTTGCTTTGGAGCATACTTCTCTGAAGTGATTTTCAGGGAAGAAAATGAATATTTTTCTTTTATGAAAAATATTCATTGGGCTTTCGTTGGAGTTTTTCAGAGAAGGAAAGGTGAGTTAGAGGTGGATGGGTCACTTGGATGAAAGTTAAGGGTAGGCCCAAGTGTTCAAGTCCATTTGAATTGATTCAAAACTCCAAATCCAAAGCAAATGCAAATGAAAGTCCGGAAAAAGAGAGAGAAGGCAAATCTAGGTTGTCACATTCTTCTACGGGCAACATGGAACGACAGGATATCCATGCTGAAATTTAAAATTACTTAGGGTTCGTTTGGCCTTTTTTTACATTAATTGAGTTTCCTAGGCATTTAATGTCCATAATTCAAATCTAAACTACAAATACATGCTCCAGTTCACCAAAATGGATAGAAAATCATACATGTGTCCTTGGGTGCGTGTTTAGGTCCCATGCAAGGAATGTGAATGAATTACAATCATACCGGCGTCCTGGCTCGTCCTTAAACATTTGGAATCTCAGATTTTAAATCCCCGTAAATCCAAAACTCGCCACAAAGTCATGAAATTTGACATGGTGTCACATCATGGCACATATATGTCGTGGTAAAAACATTGTCCAATTTGGGCCAAGCTTTATTAAACCTCTTACAAAACGGAGCCTGTCGCAAGAACCCTCGTGGTTTCGATAGGGAAACGTGTCCCCTTGTGGGCGAAACGATAGTCGCTCCCTCTTCTAGCCTTGTATTTTCTTGTGCACACAACATGGAACAACAGGAGATTCGCGCTGAACTTTGAAATTATTCAGGGTTCGTTTGACCTTTTTTATTCATTAATTGAGTTTTCTAGGCATTTAATGTCCATAATTCAAATCCGAACTACAAATACATGCTCCAGTGCACCAAAATGGCTAGAAAAATCATACATGTGTCCTTGTGGTGCATGTTTAGGTCCCATGGAAGGAATGGGGAAGAATTCAACCATCTCATCATCCTGGCTCGGCCTCAAACATTGTGAATCTCGGTTTTTGTATCTCCGTAAATCCAAAAACCCACCAGAAAATCATGAAACTTGGCATGGTGTCACTACATGGCACATATATGTTGTGGTAAAAAAAATTGTCCAATTTGGGCCAAGCTATACTGCAAGCCTCTTACAAACCGAAGCTTCTCTTAACCCTCATGGTTCCGGTAGGGAAACATGCCCCTCCTGTGGGCGAAACGTTAATCGCTGCCTCTTCTCGCCTTGAATTTTGTTTCTACAGGCAATATAGGATAACAGGAGTGTCGTGCTGAAATTTGAAACTGTTTAGGGTTTGTTTGGCCACTTTATATATTAATTGAGTTTTCTAGGCATTTAATGTAGTCCATAATTCAAATTTGAACTACAAGCACATGCTCCAGTGAAGCAGAATGGATGGAAAATCGTACATGTGTTATTGGGTGCATGGTTAGGTCACATTGAAGGAATGAGAATAAATTACAAATGTCTCGTCGTCCTGAAACATTGAGAATCTTAGTTTTTAAATCCCAGTAAATCGAAAACTCACACAAAAAACATGAAACTTGGCATGGTTTCATGACATGGCACATATATGTCGTGGTAAAAAAATTGTCCAGTTTGAGACAAGGCGCGCACATTAATAGCCAACGAAGTCCTTTTGTAACAAATAGCTGACACGTTAATATCGCAAACGGTTTTATTATATGAACCGTGTGTTCCCGTAACCATTTAAGTGCGGCCACACGTCCCTCTTTTTGTATGGGATAGTACTACCTCCGTCCTCGTTCATTGGTCATCTTTTGTATTTTGTGCCAAAATTTAACCATACTCGGTGGCGTGCGTGCGGCTGTTTGATTAGACAGGACGAGCGCGGGAAGTCCGCCGTGCAGGCTCGACAGGACCTATGTGAGTAGTCCGCCGCGCAGGCTCGACGGGACGTGTGCATCCTGTCCACCTCGCAGGCTCGACGGGACACATGTGAGCAGTAGGTCGCCCCATACTCACCGGGAAGCGAGCTCTTTGACCTCCATCCACCAGCCGAGCCACTCACAACTTCTCCATTAATGGTGGCCGAGCCGCTATTTAACATGTGGTTAATTAAAGCACCTGGACGGAGGGTGTTTGCTTGTGATCCCATGGCCCCGCCCAGTGTTAGCCTTTGCTTTGTTAGTGTTTTCAACTCGTATTCTGACCTAATTTAAAATGCCACATAAGGCAATGGATAATACGACGACAAATTTACAATGGCGCGGATAATAATTGTCTTACATATTCTGGGTAATTAAAAATGCCACATGCGGCAAAGCCCAGAAGACATGGGGGCAAGAGAAGAAGGAAATTGCAGACAACAATTTGGGTCGCTATTGTCTCTACTCCTCGATGGATCACCGGGCGACGACATCCTCCAGCTCCTTCTTCAATTCCTCATGACTTTTCTTGAAAGCAGTCACGGATTCCTCCACCTCCTGCTCGCGTTCGATAGGGAGCTTCCTCAAGTCACCCATCAGTTCCTCGATGATCGCTGTCAGTGTCGGCCCTGAGGCACTACTCTGCTCATGCAGCATCTTCCAGCCGACGGCCTCCTCCTCCTTCTCGGCGAGCGCCTTCAGGAGCTTCGCATTGTCACCCATGAGTTACTCGATGAGGCCGGTCTCCTTCTCAATTGAGACATCAAGCCATCGACCAGCTCCTGCTGCTTAATGAGGCCAGCGAGAATGTCGTCATCGCCGGCCAAGGACTTCAGCAACGCCAGCTCGTAGTGATCGCCGATGCAGCGAGTGCGCTTGTGAGAGCCCTCGTGTGTCGGTGAGAGCTTGTTCGAGGGCTCCGCGATGCGCCGGGACATCTCTATTATGGCTGCCGCGTGGCAGCGGGACCTCTCTAGTGCTTCCGCGGCCTTGGTCTCTGCTCCTTGGTTATATGTCCACCCGAAAGTCCTCCTACCGGTCATGGCGGAACGACTTGACAAGAAAGACCAGTTTTGTGGGTGATGAGGAGAGGAACTGTGAAGTAATTTTCGAGTGGGTAGTTTTTATAGCCCAGTGCTAAGTGTGAACACATATTGGTTTGATTGATGTGAACAGATTTGCAATTACTTATTGCGTTGTAATCTGCAATGTGACAAAAAACAAGGTCAAAATTTATTGATGGCTCTGGGCCTACAAAGCCTATTTCTGTTGTTCTGGCTCACCGCAAACAGTTCTTATGGATCAACTATATGCCACGCATTGGAAGGCCAAAACATGGGCCCACGTTCTCGAATTTACGTGTACGTGTCCGCCCACTATCACACATGGTTAAGATATCACCACCGTGTCCGATGGATGCACCGTCGCACCTCCCACGGGGTGCCAGAAGGTTGACCACATGGTTGCTCGCTATTGAGGCGGCCGCGCCGCGCTCTGCTCGTCGTTGAGGCGGTCGCGGTGCGCTCTGCTCGCTTTCGTCCATGCGTTTTGCTTACCATTGAGGCGGCCGCGACGCGCTTCGCTCTGGCGTCCCTGCGCGCGCTCTACTCGTCGTTGAGGCAAATTTACAATGGCAACGGTTAATAATTGTCTTACATATTTAGGATAATTTAAAATGCCACATGCGGCAACGCCCAAAACACTCACAACCTACATATGCATACATTTATAATAAAATATAGGCTAAAAGGCAGAGCTGCCGGCCTTCCGACGACGGTCTTCTCGGACTCCATGATCAGCATAGCACCCTTGCGGCCGTTCATTCCAAGTGTCCCAACCCGCGTCCACCTACGGAGCTGCTGGCGCTGGGAGGCTCTTGGGGCTGCTGGGCCTCTTCCAGAAGAGCTTGACAGCGTGCAATCACACACATGATATCTCCGTGGAACCGCTCCATTTCCATGTCTCTGGCCAGGTAGCAAATTCCGTCCACCACTTGCATCCTCAAGATATCACATTGGCGATGTTCTACTTCGTCGGGGACGTCAACTCCGCCAAAGATGCACTCGAGCCTGGCCACCACATCATTGGGATCGAGGTTGACACGGCCGCCGTGAGCAATGATGAAGCCGCGGGCTGGCTGTGTCTTGACTGAATCGCAGAGGTCCTCTGCCCATCCCTTGCGGGGCATCAGGCTCTCGATGAGCACTGGTGAAGGCGGCTCTTCGGGTGGGTCATCGATCATGTCATCGAGCAGCTCTGGATCTTTTGCATGGTGGATGGCAAACTGCTCATCACACTTCCTCTGCAATATGTCCATTGTCTGCCCAAGGACTGTCACACCGATATCGCTGCCGATGGGCCATGGTGCCTGCACCGGCCGATGAAGCTCTTGCTCCCCGACCTGCTCCGGCACGTTCTCCTCGCTGAACATGTAACGCGGGTAGGGGTCAACGTCGAAGCTTTGGTCGTTGCCTGGTATGCTTGGAATAACTAATGGTAGATGGGTGAGGACTAGATCTGCGCAGAGTGTCGCGATGGTGCATTGCCGCCTGGGTTATATGCAGCAAGCCATTAGCTAGTGGTGGGAAACCGATGAGGGAAGAGGCATGGATTTTACAATTCACCCATATGGAGCACGGGAAGCATTCGTTGGAGCACGGGAAGACTAAGTGGAGACACACAACCCGAATATTGTATGCGGTGCCACGTGTTATTTATCACACACGTGTTAACATAAGGAAACGTATGTGTAACTTACTAATCATCGCACGCGAGTACTCGCAGACACATCGTGTGTGATACTCCTAGCCACTGCAAGCAACTAGTTTGCATTTTTCAAAGTTTTTTGTACAAACAGAATCGCACACGAACTAACTATAGTAACCATTTGTGTTATAATTTCTCATCGCAAACAGTTCATCTGAGTGGGCTGTTTGCTGATCACACACATCTTGTTTACACGAATCGTTTGTGTTCTTCTGGCTCATCGCAAACTGTTCATCTATGTGAATTGTATGCCGCATATGACACACATCTTGTTAAGTTGAACCGTTTCTGTTCTCTTCCCTAATCGAAAACAGTTCGTCTGAGTGAACCATATGACGTATATCACACACCTTGATTTGGCTGACCGTTTCTATTGCATTCCCTAATAGCAAACAGTTCATCAGAGTGAACTGTATGCCGGATATCACACACACATTGATATGGCTGCCCGTTTTTATTGTTTTGTCTAATCGCAAACAGTTCATATGGATCAACTGTATGCCACGCATAGCACACGTAACTAAAGTCTGAACCATCTCAAACGTTTTGCATCTTTTTTGATGGGATTTTACATCCCCATTTGCGATTAATGCATCGCACATAGTTTCGTCAAAGGGTCTCTGATCATAGTGTCGCGTTAGCAGCATCTTGCAGTAGTAACATAAACAACATTGTGTCCCTAGAAAGCCTCTACTAGACTAGCTCATTGATCAAAGATGGTTAAGATTTCCTAAGCATATATATGAGTTTTCATTTGATAACGGGATCACATCATTAGGAGAATGATGTGATGGACAAACCCAACCGTAAGCTTAGCATCTGATCGTATCACTAAGTTCACTTTGTTGTAGCTTTCGTAATGTCAAGTATCTGTTCCTTAGACCATGAGATCATGTCACTCCCAGATACCAGAGGAATACTTTGTGTGCCTATCAAATGTCACTTCATAACTGGGTGATCATGAAGGTGCTCTACAGGTATCTTCGAAGGTGTTTGTTGAGTTGCATTGATCAAGACTGGGATTTGTCGATCCGTGTGACGGAGAGATATCTCTGGTCCTCTTGGTAATACAACATCACAAGAAGTTTGCAAGCATGTGACTAATGATTTTAGTCGTTGGGATCTTGTATTACGAAACGAGTAAAGAGACTTGCCGGTAACGGGATTGAACTAGGTATGGCGGTACCGATGATCGAATCTGGGCAAGTAACGTATCGCCGGACAAATGAATTGCATATGGGATTAACTGAATCCTTGACATCATGGTTCAACTAGTAAAGATCTTCGTTGAATATGTGGGATACAATATGAGCATCTAGGTCCCGCTATTGATTATTGACCGGAGATGAGTCTCGGTCATGTCTACATGTTCTCGAACCCGTAGGGTTACAAACTTAACGTTCGTTAGCGCTAGTATAGTATTGAGATATTCATATGGTGAAGTCCGAAAGTAGTTCGGATTCCTGTATGGGATCTGGGACATCACGAGGAGCTCCGAAATGGTACAGAGGTAAAGATTTATATATGGAAAGTCATTTTCAGGGTTCCGAAAATGTTCGGGTTTTCGGTATTGTACCTAGAATGTTCTAGAAGGTTCTAGAGTGGGGCCCATCTGCATGGGGGGACCCACATGGACGTGGGTAGTGGGGCAAGGCCCCACACCCCTGGTCTAGGCGCACCAAGGCCCTCCCCTAAAAGGAATATGACCATATCCTGAAGGGATAAGATTAAGATCCAAAGGGGGGATAGCGATCGGTGGGGAAGGAAAGGAGGGATTTCCCTCCCCCCTTGGCCAATGACCCTAGGGGCTTGGAGGGAAAGCCACCAGCCCCCTCCACACATATATAAAGG
>NC_041393.1:503859364-503884955 GCF_002162155.2 Triticum dicoccoides | reverse complement strand
ACGTGTGCTAATCTCGGAGGTGCCGCACGTGCAGTGCTTGGATTGGATTGGATCGTGACGCGAGTACGACTACGCCAACCATGATTTTTAGATCGTTAACGCTTTCGATCTACAAAAGTACATAGACACACTCCCCCCTCTCATTGCTAGCATCTCCATAGACAGATCTTTGGGTGTTTTGTAGGAAAATTATTGTTTTCCATGCAACGTTCCCCATCACTACCAGTGCTGCTGACCGAACTATCAACTTCGTCTGTTCGTCCATAACCTAGGGGACATCGATGGTGCGATGAGCAATGGGGAAATCAATACTACACCTTGCCTAATGACCTAACAAACAACCTAACATAGAGGGAGGAGGGGTTTCCATGTTGTTTACCGGCTTCAGAGACGATGATGACAAAGGAGGGGGCATGGCTGAGTCGAGGAGGTCCATACGGTGGAGAAGAGGAAGGGGAGACGCAACTCCTGCTGCTGTCGTCTCCGTCGAGCCGCTTCCGCAGATCTGAGTCGCCGCCGTCGCCGATGCTAATAACAAAGGAAGTGCTTGTCCTAGAGCTAGTGGTGACCAAGTAAATGAGGCGATGAGGCTATATTTCGCGCCTTCCTGCCTCGGTCGATTTCCATCCCCCGCCATCTCCACTCGATTTCGCCTTTGCACTGTTTCATGTGCGTCGCATCCCTTTTGCGCCGCACTCAGCCTAGCTCTTTAGAAACCACCGATTTGAGGTTTCTAGCGAGCCAGGCTTTGGACTGCTTTAAGGTTCGTGCCGATGCAAGCCAGCCTACCCTGTTTGCAATCAAGCACGTTTTTCTTGACCCAACTCGGCCTGGTTGGTGGTAATGCAGGCAACCAAACACGTTCAACGTGTATTATTGATAAATTTGCACGCAAGTACTGCGTGTTACTTTGAATAATTGGCATGGGGTATTGCCAAGAGTGCACGCACTGTTAGTGTCGAATCAGCTCGACGAACAAATGTGGCTTGACGGTGAAATTATGTGTTCGGATTGGCCAAGGACTTTTGCCCCATGCAATTTTTGTTGATCACCACTTTTCGTTTTTCAAATTTGTGGATGAATAGTGCTCACACGTGCCAAGTTTATGAACCAGTCAGTGCATTAATTCTTAGAAGAAAAAACCAAATGAAAGTAGCCATCCAACTTCAGACGAGGGTTAACCGAGCTCGAGCTCATATGAGCTCAGGTGAACAGTAAAATACGAAGAAAAAAATTGAATCTTTGTGGCAAACTTTAACAAATGTTTTTAATGCTTGCAAAGTTTCATCATATAATGACATTTGTGGAAGTCGCCGCAAAAACAACAAAATCGATTCTTCGAAAAAATTTATATTCAAAACATTTTGGAGCATCAACTTTTTTCCACGACTTCCACGTATATCATTTCATAATGAAACTTTACAAGCATTGACAGTATTTGTCACAAAAAATCAGATTTATTAAAATTTATTTTGATTTTACCGTTCATCCGAGCTCGAGCTGAGACTGGCATTTTCGTCCAACTTCCCAAATCAACGAGTGGAGACGAGGACCAAACAAAACCCATCTTTGTGGGTGGTTCTCCTGCAGCACCACATTTTTAAAACAGAGCCATGCATCACCAAGGGACTGACACCAACGGCGACGTCGATTTTTCTCACTTGAAAAAGGAGGAGCTGCTACGTCCAAAGTACGGTACCCGTCGGAATCGGCACAAAAAAGGTTGGCGAGCGTCCAATCAACAAGGACAGTTTCCCTCGCGACGCGACGCAACGCAGAGCGGAAAGGCAGGGCGCCTGATCTGGAGCCTAGTGGAAGCAAAAGCTGAAGCGCGAGACGCATTCCCGCGTGGCGTGGTGTGTGCGCACTGCAGCCGATTTGGCGTTTGACCGGCCGGCCGGCCGGGCGCCACACAGCTTCCCCCCGCCGCGGTGCGTGACGGCCGAACCACCACCCGATCCGATCCCTCCACTCGAGCGAGGGAGGAATCGACAGGTCTCGGGTGAAACAAGATCTTCTTGGGTGGTGGCCGGTCAGGTGAGGTGTGCCGTGCCCCCACCACCAAGAATGCAAGCTGGGTCTGCTCTTGCCTCGTTTGTTTCGTCTCTTTGGACACATCGACCACGCCCGAGGACGGCTCCAAGTTGTACGGGTGGCCAGCGGTGGTTACACAAACAAGGCTTAGTGGAGTACTACACTCCCAAACTCGTGTTTTCCCTTGCTTCACAAGAATCACGAGTGACCAGTCGGAGCATATCACAAGAATTACCGGTGCAGGATCGCTTCTAAATTATTTATCTCGGAAAATGATGTATCTAGAACTAAAATACGTCTAGATACATCCATTTTCGCGACAAATAATTCCAAACGGAGAAAGTAAAAGATAAAAATCACGTGCCTACACCCTGCAATATTTTTGTAAACACAACACAATCGCAGAAGCTCACATACATGCATATACACTTATCCCTATGAGCACACCCACGTCCTATAAGCGTCTTCGAGATAGTGAGCCGGTACAACATCTTAAGATCGACGAAATTATCACAAACGTCTCGTAGTCGATGAAAACGTCTCCCCCACAGATGAACATCGCCGAAGGCCTAACAAAAATCCAAAAAAATGCAATCAGCAATGTCGAGCATAGAACCCGTATACGAAACCTAATGATACGAGCTACGATCAGTTAACCCTTCAATCCTGCAATGTGGTACCCTGCAATAGTACCCGCCTGCATTTCTGGAATTCTGAGCTGATCCAAGGAGCCATCAGGTTGGTTGTAATGGGAAGTATCTTATACTAGTATCATGCATATGATACTAGTGTATGATACTACCTCCCTAAGGCTAGTCATGGTGGGGAGTAACTTAGAGTAGTAACATGCATACGTTATTACTCTATGTTACTACCCTTATAGTGGGAAATGTCATATGTGTAGTACCATACACATGTTCGTTTATTGTCTTGTAGACTCATTTTGCATTGGAAAGCGTTATGTGATGGTAACATATTAGGTTACTCTATTTGCCCCTCTCCTCATTAATTACTTGCCACATCAACATTTTTGCTTATGTGGCGTCTATGTTACTACCTATGTTACTCCCACTATGACCAGCCGCATAGTATCATATTCCCTCCTTTTCGGTTTATAGGGCTTATCTCAAAATTTTAGTTTTTCCATTTTATAAGACTCAATTTGGTTGTTTCCCATCACATGTTCAGATTCCAAGGTGCATTGAATCATTGCATGCAAGTATTGAGAGAAATTGACCAATGCATGTACTTTATGCATGCATGCATTGCCATTAATGCATTGATAAGCATAATTTTTTGAGAAAAACAAGAGCATTATTTGGGTGCTTTTGCAAACTACAAAAAATATTCCACCACTCACCATCTACCTTGGTTGGTGAGTATACTAGTATCATGTAGTACTTTATTTATTGTCATGCATGTCATATAGTAGTATAGCATTTATTATGATGCGGTATGATGATATGATACTCAACCCTTTCTTTCTTCATTTAATTCTATGACACATCATTTTTTCGAGAGCACGCGAAAGGCGTGCCTTAGCTTTACAGAAAGGGAGAAACAATATGTACAAGATTTACATGGCTGCAGGCATCACCCACGACGTGCCTGCCATCTCCTGAAAACCCCCTAGGCTACTACTCACAAAATTGTAGAACTCCACTCCCTCTAGCTAGAGCCCACAGGTGGCGCTCCCTGAAAATATTTCCGACCAGTTCTTGCTCATTACACAGGTTATTCCTACCAAAAACTCTACCATTCCGTTGCTTCCATATACTCCAGCAAATCAACATGACAAAAGAGTCGAAGTCCTTTCGGTGTGTCTTGGGCATCCTCTCCCTCGAAGCCACCCACCACTCTTCCACCTTTTCATGCCCATCGGGTATCAGCTGCAGAGGTATCCCGACCTTGGAAAAACATTCGAACCAGACCTGTCTGGCATAGACGCATTGTGCAAGGATGTGATCCACCGTGTCCTGCTCCTGACCACACAAGAAGCATGCAGATATCATATCCTGCAAACCGTGTCGAACTCGCCTATCTGACGTCCAGATCCTATATTGGACGGCCAACCACATAAATATCTTGCATGAGAGAGGTGCCCTGCTTTTCCATATCGCGTCTGCAAGCTGGAATTGCACCCCTCCCTCACACATCATCGCGTACGCCGAAGCAGCCGAGTAAGTGCCCGCACCGTTCCACCTCCATATCATTCTGTCCTCCTCTCCCGTGCGCAGCTCAAAGTTCATAATGACCTCGCAAAGCCTAATGAGCTGGGCGAGCCCGTCTGTATCCAGTTCTCCCCTGATATCGTTCATCCAATTGTGCAAAAGTAGGCCGTCCTTGACCAATCGTCAGTTGAGCACCTGGGTTTTCACTTTGGCCACAAGCATGGGCGCCAGCTCGCTCACCGTCGATCCCCTCACCCATCTGTCCTTCCAGAACAGAGCCTTAGTGCCATCGCCTACCTGCCAATGGACCAAGCTCGAGAAGGCTAGGCATACATCCTTGTCCACGAAAGAATTAAGGCCTTGCCATGGTTTACTGTCATCATATCTCTTGAGCCATTCCCATCTCATCCTGAGAGCAATGCCATGGCGGTGAAGATCAATCACTCCCAACCCATCCATCTGTTTCGGCCTGCACACCCTCTGCCACGCCACCGCGCACTTTCCCCCATGAATATGATCGGAGCCGGCCCAAAAAAAATGCACGACATCCACTGTCCACCTTATCCAGCGCCCACTTTGGTGCCTCGGCCACAAGCAGGTGGTGTGTGGGTCTCACACGCATCACTTGGTTCACGAGGATCAGCCGGCCCGGCCGGGGCACCAGCCCTCTCTGCCATCCCGGTAGAATCTTCAGAGCCGTGTCCACAATAGGTTGCCAGTCTGATCTTGTCAGATGTTTAGTGCTCAGTTGCAGCCCTAAGTATTTGCACGTGAAATTGGCGATCTGCCATGGCACCATGCTCCGAACCAATATCTCGTCGTCTTCGTTGCTTCTAATGAGGATGGCCGATGACTTGGCGAAGTTTACTTTGAGCCCGAATGCTTCTCCAAATATCCTCAGTGCTTCCACAACAAAGGACATGTCTGCAAGTGTTGGTTTGATGAAAAGCACCACGTCATCGGCATACAGGGACAGCCTTTGCAACGGTCCACACCCGTTAAACTTCCCCAATAACTGTGAATGATGCGCCTTCACGATGATCGCTGTCAACACATCCATAGCAACGACGAAAAGCAGAGGTGAGAGGGATTCACCTTGCCTTAACCCACAAGCGTGCCTAAACTTGTTCCCAGTAGATCCATTCACCACGATTCGGGAGCTGGCAGTAGACACATCATCAAAATTGCCTAGTTGGCATGTATGATACTAGCTATGATACTACCATTACAACCATACGACGAGTTGGTGGATTTATTAATAAAAGGGAACAAAATAATGAACCCAACCAACAAGCCCGGACGGAAGTGATACAATAACTAAGAGCATCTCCAGCCGCGCCCCTAACAAGGCCCCCCAGGCGACTTTTCGGCAGCCGGCGCCAAAAAATCGGCCCAGTCGCGCCCCCAAGGGCCCATTTTCGCCGGCTCGGGCCGAAATTGGCACCGGACAAATCGTTTTTGGCGCGAAAGAGCCGCGGGCCCTCCTTGCCAGTGACTCGTATCTCTCCTCGCCGCTACGTCGTCCTCATTGCCTCGTTTCCCGTGGCGAATCAATGCCAAAGCTGCCGCGGCTGCCGCGCTGGTCAGCCTCCATTGATGCCTCACGACTGGCGCAGTGAAGACCGGACGACGCGCGTCCCCTCGCCCGCCACGCGTACACGCGGTGGCCACGTGTACGCGCGACGCCTCGGCCTATATAAGTCGACCCCCGACGCGCCGGTGACACGCACAGAGTCTCCACCGCCGATGCACCATTGCTCCCCCTTCTTTCCTCTCCTCTCGCCGTCTCCAGTTAGCATGGCCGAGCGCTTCCCAAGCGACGGCGCGGTGGCGAACGGCTTCGGCCGCCGCCACCTTCACGAGGACGAAACTCGTCTCCTCTTCGAGGCCGAGTACCCAGTCCCGCCGGACATGCGGGTGCCCGAGGCATGGAGAATCAGCGCCCGCGGGGTCCCGGTGCCACCGCCGCCTACCGGGGCGGCGGGGCGTGCGGAGATCGCGCGTATCCGCGCTCCCTGCCGCGGGCGGTGAGGGAAGGACCACGGTACATCCCCGACAACCCGCTTTGGGAGCCATACTTCCGCCGCCACCACGCCGAACAGCCCGAGGCCACCAACGACGTCGTGCCCTCCGGAAAGCTCAACTCCGAGGGGCGGCACCGATGGTGGGGCGTGCCCGGTCGCACGCTGGAGGCCGTCCTCGAGTACATCAAGGGCGGCAACACGCCGATGCTCGAGTACCCCGCTCCCCCGTCCTTCTCTCGCCGACGTGGGAGCTCGTGGACGCCGAGGCGCATGGAGCAGCCCAGGGCGTCCTCCTCCTCGTCCGGCCGCTCGTCCGGCTCTCCCTGCCTCCGCCCCGTCAAGCCGGAGCCCCAGGACACGCCTGTCAGCCGGCGCACCCGCAACTCCGGCGTCTGCATCGGCGACTCCACCCCCCCTCTGGCCGCCTCGTCCTCGTCGCGCCCAAGCCGGAGCCCGGCCTCCTCGCGGAGTACGGGGAGATAGCCCGGCCCGACTTCTCCGACGAGGAGGCCCTACAGTGGACACGGGACGACTACCTCCGCGACGAGATGGTCCGGCAGCGCCGAGCCCTGGAGGAGATAGCCGCCCACAAACGTGGGCGCGAGGACGAACACGACGTCGTGATCCTTGACAGCGACGACGAAGAGGACGCCCCTGGACCGTCCAGCCCGCCGCGCCAACTGGGGGAGGGTTGCAGCAGGGACGGCGGCCGCGACGGCGGCGACGACGGCGACGGCGACTACACGCGGTTCTACAGCCTCCTCGACATGTAGAACTGCAAGGGCGGAGGGCGGCGAGGGAGACGACGAGGAGCAGCCTAGTAGCTTTTTTTTCTTTTTTGTAAAATATTTTTAAATATGGACGAACTGCCGAAGTTTGGTTGAATTTACGCCGTGTTTGTGCCGTAATTTAAATTTTCAAAAAAACATGGGCGTCGCGACGGGGGGCGTGATGCCCCAGCGCGCGGTTTAACGCCGGTACGTTTTCAGAGGCGATTTTTAACGCCTCCTTAGAGCATGGTTAATAAGAGAGCCGGCTGTTGGCTATATGCCAAGGCCATGTCACATACAACCTTCATTACAGCCCACTTGTACAATAGATTGACTATACACTGGCTATTAGAATGACTATAGTAATCAATGTTTGCATGTGCATGGAGACAAGGAAGCTCACCTGATTGGGAGAGAAGAAAGAACGCCCAGCTTTTTACCTTGCACACGACTGCATGTGGGTTACTTTTTCTTGTTTCTAGAGCTAGAGCCGGCGATGAGTGAAGCGCCCGCTTCCTTCTCTTTCTTTCCTTCTTTCTCTTTCAGCTAGGATATTGATGATGTGGAATGGCTTATAGCCTGCTGATTAGGATTTATTGTACTTACTTTTAGGGGCCAACGGCTGGAGATGCTCTAACAAAAATGAAGACTGCTTCCCCTACAAATCGCTGCTCTGCTTCCGCCGGCTGCACCTCCAACCTGCACGCACAGTCACGCACAACTCACGCATTCCCCCCACTTTCTTTCTTCCCCGACACGGGCACGCACGCACACGGCTGCCCTGCGCCCACACACGCTTCGGCCCTTCCTTCCAAAATCTAAACCCCACTCCGACCGCCCCCCCTCCGGCGATGCTGATGCGTCGCCGCCGCCAGCGCCCGGTCCTCCCCCGCCTCCTCCTCGCCACCCTGCTCATCGCGTCGGCCGTCGCATTCCTCCCCCGCGCGGCCGGCGACGCGGCCGAGGCGGGCGACGAGGGCCGCGTGGGCGAGGCGGTCGCGGCGGTGGAGCGCGCCGACGCCGCGGCCGCGGCCCTGGGGGCCGCCGAGGCCGGCGGGGAGGCGGCTCAGGGCAATGCCACGACCAAGGAGCACAGCCTCGCCGACATGATCGACCGCGCGCTGGAGAAGGAGTTCCCCGACTCGGAGGGCGACCAGGGCGGCGGAGGTGCGTGGATCTGACTCCCGACGTTCTCCCCGCGATCCGCCTCGTTGGCTCCCGTGGCGCGGGGATCTGGTTTGGGCGCGTGTCGGCGGCCGGCCGCCTAGATCTCGGCCCCGGCTGCTGCGCTCTGCTGGGAATTGACCAATCCTGCCTGTTTTTCGGTGTTTGGATTGAACTGCCTCGTCCTAATCTCTCCTGCTATGATTTTGCAGAGACGGACCCCGGCAGCTTCAACAACACGGTCGCGGAGAAGCAGGTGATTCATCTGCGCAGTTTTGTTTGTGTGTGGTCGGATTGTTCGTTGACAATGATTATGGAACCTGGTTAAAATTTTGCATTATTACGATGTTCATGAAATGGTTGTTCAGGCCTTGCCGACTCTCTAGATTTAGGAGAATACTTAATTATATGCGCGCTTTAACTTCTAAATTGGTCTCCTTTTACATGCTGTTTAATTTCATAAATATAACTAGCGTTGATACGACTGAATATGTATTGCATGCGTGGAATATCATCGATGTCTTGGATGGAATTGACATTTGGACAGAGGTTACACCATGAATAATGACGAAGCATTCAGTTATCCTTCCATGTATCATTCTGTAGGTTTTGCACCTGTTGACCAATTATTCAGCCTACTGGCCTTTTGACTTAGTGAAATTAAAGGAGTTGATGTTTTCCTAATGCCGACTACAATACCTTGAATGGTGTTTACTGTGCTAGGTTAGATTATGAATCAAAAACTAATATTTGCTTATGGTACCTGACTAACTTTGTGAAACAATTGTTGTGGTGTAAGTTATTACTCCCTCCGTCCGGAAATACTTGTCATCAAAATGAATAAAAGGGGATGTATCTAGATGTATTTTAGTTTTAGATACATCCTTTTTTGTCCATTTTAATGACAAGTATTTTCGGACGGAGGGAGTACTTACTAATAGAACTCATTTGAGTTTTGCATAAATCTCCTAGTGCTGTGTTCCAGCTGACAGTCATTTAGTCATTTGATCTTCTACATGATACACCTATGATCTACAGCTACTTCGAGTTGCATCCAACTATCCTATTATATTTCTCAATTCTGTGTTCAGTTACGTTCTCAATTTGTAGATATACCACCCTTCCATTTTGAAGCAAATAATGGTTTTTATGTGGATATAAATTGCAAAAGTTGATGCATTCATACTTTATATCTCCAGTCGCACTGCACTTGGCTCGTGTTGCTCTTGTTTGTGTAAAATTGCTGGTTATACTTATCTTGTTTTGTACTACCCTGCCAGGGAGTTCTGGAAACTGTGGCCAGAAGAGTAACGAAGAAGAATGAGACCAAAGACAATAAGTATGTTCCTATTATATATTTGACTATTTTTCTGTTTCTCTGTGAAGTGGATTTAAGTATTTAACCTTTATGATTATTTCACAATCAGTAGCAAATATCCCAAGTTTACGTTTTTTCAATCCCCAGCTCATTCCCATTCAAGGAGGTTTTCTTGGATCGGTCAGAGCAAGAGGATGTTCCCACGTTGATTGATCGGAAGGTACAGGCGCTATAATTCATTGCAGATTTTTTTTAAGCTTTTTTGCTGTGAATGCAATAGTGTTATTTTATTTTACTCTGTTTTACCTGTGTGCTGTATTAACACAACTGCAATTCCAGGATAATGTTTTTATTATATCAAATCGGAAGTCAAAGTACCCTGTACTGCAGCTGGACCTTACGTATGTGACCTAATTATTGCTGAGGATGAGCAAAAATAAAGTATCTGCCTTACTCATAACTTGGTTTGTATGTGAATTACTGTAGGTTGATCTCAGATCTTGTTGTCGTTATTGTATCTGCTACTTGTGGTGGAATTGCCTTTGCTTGCCTTGGACAACCAGTGAGTGCTTCTTTTGTCTCAAATCTCATTTCTGCGCGATTATGTGTATGGACTATGTAAGACATACATTTTTATATGGCTATTTATAATATACTTAAGATTACGAGTGACCTAAAGAAATTAAAAAAATACTTTGCAGGTCATTACAGGTTATTTGCTTGCTGGTTCTATAATTGGCCCTGGAGGTTTTAGCTTTGTCAACGAACTGGTGCAAGTAGGGTGCTTTTGCTTTGTTGGTTGCTTTTCTTGATGTTTAGTTGTCATTATTCTTATATGAAAAATTGCATGCACTTTTGTCCAACCATTTCACTGCTTCAGCAGATGATCAGATCATGCCTGATATATTATATACAATTAATCTTAAACGTAGTAATGAATGTTTACTTTTGACTTGTTTTCATACCCTACCAAGTTTACGAGAACATTTCATAATGAGTATATGTGATTGTGTGCATTTCGCGCAATTAATAATATGATTTCTGCTTTTTCTTCCAGGTTGAGACAGTAGCTCAGTTTGGTGTGATATTTCTCCTTTTTGCTCTAGGACTTGAGTTTTCTACCGCAAAAGTATCCATCTTTGTTTTCTAATACATTTATTAGATATTTGTAGCAATGTCAATATGCAGTTAACTAAATAAATGGTGTTTCAACTTTGTCTCAGCTACGAGCTGTACGCGCAGTTGCCGTTCTTGGAGGATTGCTGCAAATTATACTTTTTATGTTCCTTTGTGGTATTTCTGCGACGGTATGTTTATGTCTTTGCTGCTCATGCTATGATGAAAAATTATTTGAATTGCAATTATTTGCTGCACGAACAAGATCTATTGTTTAGATTCATTTGCATGTTCCACAATTGACGTGAAGAGATCACTAGTATATTGCCATTGATGCAATCAAGTTCTACCAATAAATTCACTGGTTCAGTTCTGTAGCTTTTGGCTTTCTGGCATGTGTTTGATACTCCCTCTGTAAAGAAATATAAGATCGTTTTGATATAGTGATCTAAACGATCTTATATTTCTTTAAAGAGGGAGTACAAAATTAAGGCCAGGGTTGTAAAGGCATTGCCTTTGCATTGCCATGTTTTCCAGTCTGCTGTAGGCAGATGGCCGGAGCCTTTGCCGCTTTATGAGCCTGAGCTTCTCAGATCTGGAGCCTGGAGGAGGGTTAAAGGGTCCTGGTGGTCAAGGCTACCGCTGCCACCCCTCCATGTCACTTCTGCTGATTTATTTTGCTGTCGCTTCCTCTGCCTCTCTCCAGCTCTAGCAAGGTCAGCCATTGAGCATTACAGGAGCTGGGGCACAAGGCAAAATATCAGGAGGTAATCTGGTGGCAGCAGGGGAGGGTGGTTGGGGTGTGCAAGAGGGGGTTAAGAAGAAGACACTAGTGTGACAGGGGATGGAGAGTGGATATTCGAGATGCAGGAGAGTGGGAAGGAGAAGTGCAGTGGCTGCTGTGGTAGCCAAATAGAAATTAGGGAATGGGATGAGATATTTTAACTTGGCTTTTGGGATTTGGAGAAGTAGTGTGATGACTATTTAGAGGCCCATATCTTGTCTGTTTCTCACTGATACATGTGTGTCACTGCTTCATTAGGTAATAACATCATCTAGCTATCTCCATGGTGGGCCACATGTCATCATGTCGCCCTTTGGTCGCCCAGCTCGCTAGAGTGCCGTGAAAACTTTGTTTATGCTGTTTCTTTCTTTTTTCCTGGCTTTACATATTTCTTTGATTTTCTAGTTCTGTCCTCGGAAAGCACATGCCTGGCAGTTCTATTCTATTTTGCTTATTTTCATTACTGCATTGCAGCTATGTGGGGGTAAAACAAAGGAAGGTGTTTTTGTTGGCGTTCTTCTTTCTATGTCTTCGACAGCAGTGGTAATTTTTAAATATCACTCACACACTCCTTGCTTTTGAACAATGATCCACAATGTTATGTTCCTCATTGGTTCACTGCAGAATGTTAGTTTGTTTTTGGGCTTGTGCCACATATCCTCTCAAAGCGATCTCACCTTGGTGTAAACAAACTTAGTTCTTGCTGGTTTGTGGTAGAACCATTAACTATACCATACATGATTAATGCCAGAAGGGTTTTCATTTTAGTACACCTAATTTTGCATATGATATCTGACCCTGTATTTAACTGGTCTTCTGAATGTTGTATAAATTGCTATTTGCTCATGCTCATTCTAGATTCATTTCACTCTGCTCAACATTAGTGATTCTTTTTGGTTGCAGGTTTTAAAATTTTTGATGGAAAAAAATAGTATCAATGCACTTCATGGCCAAGTGACGGTTGGCATACTCGTATTGCAGGTGTGTTAGACATACGTTATATCTTGTCTTTTTTTGTAGGATTGAATTTGTAAAGATGCATATTTGCTTGCTTCTGTTTATGAATCGAATGGCTTTCAGTTCCACACAAAAAAGTTGAAAGATACTGAATGATAAAGCCTGGCTCAAGACTTGTGTATTTTACCTGATCTATGTCAGTTGCTATCTATTGACACCCCTTCCTCTCAGGATTGTGCTGTTGGTCTTCTGTTTGCACTTCTTCCAATTTTGAGTGGCGCCTCTGGTCTTCTTCATGGAGTTGCGTCAATGACAAAATCGTAAGTGCCGTGTAAAGCCTGAAAATTTCTAGTGACTAAATATTTATTTTTTCCAATATTCTCAGGCTTGTACTATTAATATAAACAATAAGTATGAAACTGCACAGTAAATTCGTGTAATCTCAATGTTTCTGCGGGTGTACTTTACATACCAGTGCCTACTTGAGTCGAGTGTCAACAAATATGACCTGTCTTGTATCTTGTCACATGACTTATCATACTGTCCTATGTATATTTGGTCTACCTGTAACGTACTTATACAGAAGTTTGCTACAACATAATTAGGTATTGGATAAATTAAAATTTTATTATGACATAAATTTCCAATATTCTCAGGCTTGTGCTATTAATATCGTTCCTGGGAATTCTCTCTATCCTCTCCCGTACTTGCGTGCCTTGGTTTCTTAAGCTGATGATAAGTCTTTCGTCTCAGGTGAGTATACTGTGGGCAAACAGAACATTAATGATGCTTTGAGTTTTCGTTAGAACATTACATTGAAGTTATACTAATGTTCGTTGCTGCATCGTGTAGACAAATGAACTGTACCAGTTGGCAGCAGTTGCATTCTGCCTGTTATTTGCTTGGGTGAGTCTTTTTACAGGCCAAAAGTTTTGCTATTACCTGGACAAAAGTTTTGCTTAATATGAATCCGGTAAAAGAGGGCTGAAAATGCTTAAAATATTGTAAACCAGACAGAACAATAAAATGCAAATATTTTTCTTTCTGGGCTTGCCTTTATTTTAACTACAATGTTCAAGATGGATGTGACACATGGATTTTGATGGATATGCAAGCTTATATTCTATCCAACACCATGCCTGCAGTATTTTCCCTCTATTTTGCACATGCTTCTTCAGTTTTTCTCAATCATATATTTTGTTATTATTTGTTAATTTACACTTTTTAAACAAATTTACTTGCATATATATCTTTGATAGTTGTACTCTTCTATCTTGAAATTATCTCTTCTAGGACTATGTCGATATATCTGTTACTTATATGTGGCCTTCCTTCCATGGTGCAGTGCAGTGATAAATTGGGTCTGAGTCTTGAGTTGGGTTCATTTGCAGCTGGCGTTATGATATCAACAACCGATCTTGCTCAACATACTCTTGAACAAGTAATTCCTTGCTAATACCTTGTACACTTTGTTTTTGTGTTGTAAGATTTTTGCATATTTCTCTATAGGGAAGAGGAGCTACCAGCTAGTATTTGCTTTGATCTTTCTTCTACTCACAGCTAGACTCTTGTAGTTAGTAATTCTTTATATGTTCTCTTATTTCAGGTTTGTTCTTTCTGCAGATTGAACCAATTCGAAATCTCTTTGCCGCCCTTTTCCTTGCCAGCATTGGGATGCTAATTAATGTCCATTTTCTGTGGAACCATGTGGATATACTTCTTGCAGCTGTAATTTTGGTGATAACAATAAAGACATTTATTGTCTCTATTGTCGTAAAAGGGTTTGGCTATAACAACAAAACATCTCTTCTTGTAAGTCTTTCTAGTCTCTGTTAGAATGGGCTCCCATCTGCTATCGCTCATGCAGTCACACTTACCTCGTTTTTTCTACAGGTCGGCATGTCTCTTGCACAAATTGGAGAGTTTGCTTTTGTTCTTCTTAGCCGTGCTTCAAGCATCCATCTGATTGAGGTTATTTCTCTATATATTTGTTCCTCACGTGTTGCGACATTACCCTCGTTGGCTATGCTGCTTTAGTCATAAAGCACATATACGCCTTGGTACTTGTTTCTGAGAGTTGCCACCTCTGGCTTACTTTTCTAGTAGTTTAAGATAGCCAAGCATAATCAATACTAAATGTCTTTTGCTGAGGATTTCAATGTCCTGTAAGTACCGGTGTTCCATTAAGTATGACGTTTAAGATGGCCAATCGTAATCTATCTAAATGAAATGAAGCGGTTGATATTTTAACTCTTATTTTGCTCGGCATAGTTTGTTGGCAGTACCTGTCTTGTCTTGTTTGGTCACCGCAAGACCATTGCTTCTCAATTTAGATCCATCTGTACTTTCATTTGACAGCTGCAATGCTTTTCCTCAGGGCAAGCTGTATCTGCTTCTTCTTGGCACCACAGCGCTTAGCTTGGTATGTACCTAATCGCTTCATTTCTTTTGTAAGCAACATTGTGTTATCTCTGTCGATGATAGATATCAAATATGTGGTGGAGTCTAAAATTAGAAGATGGTCACTGTGCCCACCGTCTCTACCTTTGATGACATTACGTTGTTATGAGTTATGTATGGTTAACTTACTGTTTTTTGTGCAGGTAACAACACCCCTGCTATTCAAAATGATCCCAGCCGTGGTCCACCTTGGTGTTCTTTTGAGATGGTTTTCCGTCGATAGCAATCAGGTGGAGGTACACGTTCATCTCAACTGAGTTCATCTTACCGATTGTTTTATCTGGAAATTTTTGCCAATCAATTCATCGGTTCTTCCATTTCAGCTGGGCCTAAAAGGCGAAGTCCTCCGCATTGATAGCGGCAAGCGCATAAATTTGATAATCCAAGGCCCACACGACTCATGACACACTTGGCACACCGCAAGCTACTTTTAGTATGGCTTAAGTTAACGAGCTC
This sequence comes from Triticum dicoccoides, assembly GCF_002162155.2. NCBI lineage: Eukaryota > Viridiplantae > Streptophyta > Magnoliopsida > Poales > Poaceae > Triticum > Triticum dicoccoides. The sequence goes on along the minus strand of NC_041393.1, from coordinate 503,869,701 downwards.
TGTAAAGTGTTTCCGCATGTAACGAAGAGTTTATAGCGCGTATGCACGGTTGGGCGGGAGTTGGAAGCAGAAGAAATCAGATCTCGTTCAAAGTGTGTGAGATCGACCCTTCCCCGCAGCGACGACTGGAAATGCAAGGGGAGGATTTCGCCAGCCTTGTGAGCAGTGGATGACGCGGGCAGTGAGTGCACTGCTCGCGGTGTGATCCCTCTAATGAGGGTTTTCTGTAGTATAAGAATGTAATCTGATTGATTGATTGATTGGATTAGCGCGATAGGATTTAGGCTTGACCGGTACACCACTGTATTAATTCCACAAAATGTGCAGAACGCCACCTGATCATGAATTTTGATGTGCAGTGAGTTTGCCATTGTCATTTCCCAGTGTAAGTTCCCATGCCTGCAGTCAGGAAAATCATTTTGTATGTGTCTCATTTTTTGGTAAGACGCCTATACTGTAACGTTTGAATGTTGGTCGTTGGATGCTATCTCGGAGCTTTATATCTCTGTGGGCAATTGGCTACCATTGCTATTTCCCGTACTTTGTTGCTGAGAACGACTGAACTACTGCCTCTCGCCTTGGTAGTTCTTTTTATGAGCTGGGGTCTCTTGCCTTGCATAGTTGGTTCTGTTAAGCATCTTGTTAGTATTGCATGTTAGTTAGTTCGTTCGTTTTGTATCTTTTCTTTATGTATTCCTTCTTTTGACTTTTGTTTATATTTAAAAAATACATGTTTAAAAACTACTCCCTTTGTTTCTAAATATAAGTCCTTTTAGGAATTTCATTATGGACATTTAGAAAAAATGTTCATGATATTTTATACATTATAAAAATTTAGTTTGCTTAATTTTGAGAAAATGTTTAGTACCTTAAAAATGTATGTAACATTTAAAAAATGTTTAAATGTTTCAAAAGTATCTTTTGTGACATTTTTCAAAAATGTATACACAACGTAAAATAATGTTCATGTATTTTTTAAATGGCACCACTCATAAAAAATGTAGGTGGCATTTTACAAAATGTTCACATGTTTCAAAAATATGTTAATGGCATTTAAAAAAATGTACATACAATTTAAAAATTGCTTGCATAACTATAAAAAATATTTCATACCATTCAAAATAAGTGTTGAAATGTGTATTTGAAAAATGTTTTACATGTATTTGTTAAAACGTTCAAACAATGTATTTGAAAAAAATGTTTGTCATGTATTTGAAAAAATGTCCAGCGTGTATAAAAATAGGGATAATTGATTTTATGCCTCTAGTTGGGTCACACTCGGCAGGTTTACCCCTAGTTTCCGAAAACACTTGTTGCTAACCAAACCACTTTGCTCCTCTTATGCTTTTGCCCTTTGACTGTTTGACCATCACTTTGAAAACATCATAAAAAATTCATACTAACTCAGAAAAATTCAAATAAGATATCAAAATGTTTAGAAGTGCATCACCTATATGTGCATGTCATTTGCATTCATGAAAAAAGTGTTGGTCAGTCCCCATCTCAGTTTTAGCTCATATGATCTTAGCATGAACAGTAAAATCTAAAAAAAATTTGGTGGCAAACTTTGACCAATGTTTTGAGTGCTTGCCAAGTCTCATAAGGGAATGTCATTCGTGGAATTCTTGGCAAAAAAACAAAACAAAAATCAATGCTCCAAAATTTCAATTTTTTTTTGCCACGACTGCCACGAATGTCATTCCCTTATGAAACTTGGCAAGCACTGAAAACATTGGTCAAGGTTTGCCACCAATTTTTTTTAGAATTTTTTTAGATTTTACTATTCATGCTAAGATCATATGAGCTAAAACTGAGATAGGGACTGGCTAGCACTTTTTTCATGAATGCAAATGACATGCACATATAGGTGATGCTTTTCTGAACATTTTGATATCTTATTTGATTTTTTTCTGAGTTAGTATGGATTTTTTATGAAGTTTTCAAAGTGATGGTCAAACGGTCAAAGGGCAAAAGCATAAGAGGAGCAAAGTGGTTTGGGCAGGAACAATTGTTTTCAGAAACTAAGGATAAACATGCCGAGTGGGACACAACTAAGTGCACCAAATTAATTATTCCATAAAAATAATGTTCCACATGAAAAATGTACAATTTGTATTGACATGTATTTATAAAAGAAAAAGGAAATCAAAAGAAAAGGAAAAGGAAAAAAAGAAAAAAAGAAAAAAAAAGCATGAAGAAAATCAATAAATAAATATAGAAAATAGAAGAAAAAAACCCAGATGGAAGGTTCTAAAATCAGTAAACCGCTTTGATGGGCCATCCCACTAAGGCGAGACAAATAGTCTTCTCGCCCCGGGCAAGATGTAGTCCTGACACCTTTATCCATGAAGTACAAATAGGAGGGGCCACCAACCAATTTGATGGAGTAGGCTTCCGTTACCTTTGAGGCTTTGACAACATCCCTCCTGGCCAGCCTACCCAATTCTAGGCCACGGTCTAATGATATGTCCGAACTCTATTGAGTCTCTCTTCAACGCTAGCACATGCAACCAAAAATATGGGCACACGACACCAATCCTAGCCGCCACCGTCAAAGCTCTCTCCCACGCCATCACATTGGACCCTTTCTTCCCCATCTGATGACCTCGGCGACGACAAAAGGATTGGGGATCCGTTCGTCCGTTTCGGTTCTTCTTAGGTTTTGTTTTCTCGATGACATCGACGAGCTGGCGGTGAAGATTGCATGCCTTTGCGTTGCAATAAGATATAAATACTCTAGTACGTTAGCTAGTGATTTACCCGCGCCATATTAATATGATTGTGTAAATAAATGTTTATCAAATCCTGTCCGTGATTTACCTTATATTTTGATCCTTGCAACGCGAGCCCTTTCATTAACGCCCTAAACCCATGTGATCCTTTCCTAAACCCTCGGGATCATGCAAATCCTTTCCTAAAGTCACGCAATCATGCAGATCCTTTTCTAAACATTTTTTTAAACTGCTTTCAAAACAACTAATGTCAAAGTAAGGAAACGAGCTAAAGGGACTTGATACCATCGCCATCAAAAGAAAATTGAACGAGCAAAACTAGAAGGAAATCCTGTCCAGTGAGCTACATCATAGCATACAAATTTGTGGTTAGCTACATCATGTCATACAAATTGGTTTATTTTCTTGTGGTTAGTGAGTCGCCTGCCAACTCCGAAGGGCCTAGGCTCTCCGAGTCGAAGCAATGCAATAACTTTTTACATTTTTCCTTCATACGTCATTAGTATGGTTTGTGAGAAAAATATATTAATTTACAGGTAGATCCTTGAAAAAAACGTGTCAATATCTTCAGTCGCCAAATGAGATTTTTGTTATCCGCAAGTAGGGCTGTAAGAAAAGCTCGAGGCTCGTGAGCCGCTCGAGATCGACTCGTATTTTAGCTCGACTCGAGATCGAGTGAAAAAAAAATGAGCTAAGTATGAACACTTTATGTAGCTCGATTAAGAAACGAGCCGATCTTGAGCCTACATTGGCTCGCTCGATTTTAGCTCGATAGCTCGATATCATATAAGTATATTAAATAACCTTCATATCTATTGCCAAGAATTAGGATCATTCATTTCCGTATATGTTCTGTACGATTTTTATCTTCACTTTACCTACTAGCAAACATGGAAATTAAGCATGGAGAAAATTTATTCTCATCATGTGGGCAACCATGTGTTCAATATTTTGTTATTTTGGTCAATGTTTGAGAGCTGGCGCACCTTCGTCGCCTTCTATCCATGATTTCTTGTTATTAAATACTAGTCTTCACTTGAGAAAGAATAAGTCGAATTTATAGAGATTTTTTTGTTGTGTTGTGGCCTATCTTGCTTTAAAATTTTCCTTAAAATAATTTTAAAAATTATCTTATTTAGCTCGAAACTAGCTCGAGATCGACTCGAGATCGTTACAAGCTGAGCATGAGCCTCGACCTTGAGCTTCACACATTTTAAGCTTCGAATTTTAGTATGAGTTGAGCTGAGCCTAGACCAGCTCGCTCGAACTCGACTCGTTTGCAGCCCTATCCGCAAGGAATGATGCGCGCTATCTCTTCTCCTCGAACAACTTCAATGTAGAACTAGAACACCAAGGAGACAAGTTTTTACCATGACATCTTGTTTGTTCTAGAGCAGGCGAAGGGAGTGAAAACAACATCGAGGCAGGCAAGAACCGTCCAAAGACAAAGACTCAGCTATACGACTTTTCGTTCGAAATACGCGTCAGCTGATTCCAGTGATGTTTACGGGAGAATGACGGCCGCTCTGTCACACCTCCCTTAAAAAAAAAATACAATATTAAGTATTGAATGACGGCCAGCTGCTAGGTCGCGTGGGAGGGTTCTCCTATCTAATGTTTCATTCCGTTGCGTAATCAGCTAGCAAAATGTAGGTTTTCTATTCCGTTGATGATCTCACGTTCTCGAAAAATAAAAGACCTTAGTGATCAGAGATGAGAGGAAGAGAATAAGCTCTTTGTTTAATTTTTGTTAGTGTGAAAAAAAGTGGATATATGTGATCAAGTGAACTATCTTTTTCAGGGGATCATGTGAACTATTTATATTTATGTACCTTTGGTCAGTAGTCTCTATAGTTATTACTACTGTTTGTGACTTGGTCTCCCTTTTGTAATTTCTTTCAGACTTTGCAACTATTTCCTTCTTCTCCTATAATGTTCACATGCAGTTCTCCTGCATGGTTTGAAAAAAAATAGCATTCCTTTAAGCATAACTCTTCATCAACTGTTTTTTTCCTTCCATCATGTTCCTCCATTGATTTTTTTTTTCATCCAGCCAGTTTGTTTGTTTGCACACCACGTCATATTTGACCGCACCCTCCAAATACGTCGCTCAATCATATTTTACTTACCTTTTACAACACTACATGAACTTCACATTAATTAACTTATCTTTTTCAATAAAGTGGAATACGCCATTTGATTTATACCATATTTCATCGCACCTTCCCGTACACCGCTCAATAATATTAATTTACTTATGATGCATGACCCACGCTACCAAATTATTGAGATAAAAAATATTTCACCGCGTGGCAACGCACGGGCATGCACGTAGTTGGGTAATAAAATATTTAAACCTACAGTCTAAATTTATAAATTGAGTAAGTTCACTACAACATATTCTAAAAATTACATCCAGATCCGTAGATTACTAATAACCTCAAAGGTGATCCATAGCAGTTTCCATTTCTTGACGGCGGTGGCGACACATCTTCTAGGTCCATGTATGGAGGCGATTAGCGACTAACGTGATTGAGCACATCATTTATTTCGCTCTAGGGGACACAACCCTAAATTACTAATTGTCTCTACAAGTTGCATGTCAATGGGTTTTAGCTTCCGCATTGGAGGTTCCCGGCGACACACTTGGGTGATTATATGTCTCTTGGTTGGTTTGAGGGTTAAGTTTGCTCAACATGGCTTAAGATGGCATCTAGCGACTCAACCTCTACTTGATGTGTGGGTTACGTCCTTGTTTGAGGTAACCTTTGTGAAAAGCTTAAATTAACTCAACGTGGGCGGTCTAGATTCTGGGTAACATGGGATGGGTGGAGACAGCTGACATTCCTACTACTGCTCAACAACATGTGTTGCGCGGACATCTCTAGTATTACGGGGAGTTGAGGACTGTACGTTCGGACATCCAGCTCCCCCTCCTCTTGTCCCCCCTCCCATGTCCTGAATTAACTCAATTAACTTAAATCAAGTCTCACCAAAATATCAACTAAATTAAAAATTTCCTCGTCGTCGTCTATCCATACTCAAATCAAATCCTACCAAAACTCAACTAAATCAAAAATTTCCTTACCTTCCCCTACCCATACTCAAATAAAATAAAATCTTAACAAAATCTAGAATATGATGGGTGTAAGCCTTATGATGTATCCCATTTTTCTGACGCACAAGCAATTAGCTAATCTCAACGATTAAATGGCAGTTGGTAGTTTTGACTCACCTCATCCCCTGGTTTTTCCTCCTCACGCCCCTCCCCTCTTTGGTTTCCCGTTGATTCTTTTGGTAATCTCAATCGACGTCGCGCAAAATAAAAATCAACATAAATAGAGTAACTTGGAATAATCTGAAGTTCATAACAGTTTATGTAAAGCAAGGGGGCAAGGCTTCTACGAAATCTCCCCCCTCAATGCCAACGTAGGCCTTCCCCAGCTCCCCTCCTTCGTTGCTTCTAGCTAAGTATCTTTTGATGGAGGAAAGCAGGCGATTAGTCGCTTGGACAACTTCAAATCTGTGTTGTCGAGAGGGATGATGCACTCGACAAATATCAATAAAAAAACCTAGCCGCCGGCGTCATCCATCATTCATGCAGATCAATGTCCGTGACCTCCATTGATGCTCCAACATCACCCCCATAAAAGAAGGGACAAGATTAAGAGAAAGAAGAGGAGGCTTCACCATCGTGTGCACCGACCTTCAAGCCGGTGCCATATCCACCGCACCGCCTCCACCATCACCACCAGCACGGCCTTCACAAACACCGCCATGCCTTCTCCCTTCACTGGCTCAATGTCGACTTGTAACTTGACCCTCTCTTTTATGTTCTCCATTTACATGGTTGTATATGGATGAACTCTTTATGATTAGAATTAATTTCCTTTAGACGATCCAATACCTTATGTTTATGTTCGAGTTAATAGCCTTCGTGAATGTTGAGAGGAGGCCTCGCATGCCATGAAAATCATATTACTACCGCTGTTTAGGTTAGGATGTTGAGGTAATTTAAGGTGACAGTAAAAGCCTCTCCTTCGCGCCTTTGCAACCAATCGGAGGTAAGACACACACTTAGAGCTGATAGCTCTTGGGATCCCGGTGGATGAATTAATGGAGAACCGATGCATAGATATAAGGCTATAAAGAAAGCGCTGCCAGGGAGGCAACCCAGAAGTCAACATGTGTATTTCTTAGTTTCGTTTCTTTGAGTCTAGTTGTATTCATATTTGCATTTGCACTTTATTTTTAATTTTTGCATAGTTGCTATTAGAGTTGGTTTCGGAATAGTCTTTGTAGGTAAAATTTTAGCATATATGTAGCCCCAAGTTTTATTGCATACATCCTCCTATTTTTATTGCAATATGCTATGTGCCTAACGTGAGGAGGGAGCACATTTTTTTCATCAGGTTTTGCTACTTCAGAAGAAAAGAAGGTGTATGGTACGACCGGGAGTCGTACTGCACTCGGGACGAGGTAATAGAAGGTCCAGAAATCTGACACGAACAACGGTACAAGCACTTATGCTTGTACCCATGCCCGTACCACATCCGACCATGCAGGAGCTAGCTCCTCCTCAGAGTGAAAGATAATGCACGGTACGAGCGTCACCATTTATACCCAATGTCAACACCGACTAACATAAAGTCTAGACTTCGAAGATGACGCACAGTATGAGTGCTCGCACTCATACTAGAGAGCGACGCCGGGGATTGACTTCGAGAGCAAAGGACGATGCACGATACGACCGAGCTCGGCCGTACCGCGGCTCGTACCAGGCAAGAAATACCTCAATGTTGTTCATTTTGAATGTTTGAGGTCGATGGGGTATTTTCTAACAGATTATTTGTTTTTTAATTTTAATTAATTACCTTTGAATCCCTCTAACCTATAATTCTCTCTAGAAACCTATGTTTTCTTTTATTTCCTTTTCTCGATGCTTTTTTACTTCGTGTGTTACTTTCGCAGGGGCTCAGACCTTATGTGGTGACATGTACTGTATGGTACCAACCGTGCATAGAACTGCACAAGTCGCTTGGTTGCTTCAAATCAATGAAATTCACCGACAAGTGCCCGGTAATGTTTTCCATTATGAACCTCGCTTAATGAAAGTTGCTTAGTATGGAGTTTCTCATCTTAAGTGGGATCTCTCTTTTTGTTAAGTACTTAGGAGTTGCACGCTTATGTTTTATATTTGTCTCACACATACTTCATTCAAATCTACGAATAGCAAGAGTTTTTGGACATATTCAAATCAAATTAAATCTTACTAAAATCTAGAATATGGTTGGTCTAAGTTATATGTTGGACAAGATTGACGTTGAACAAATAGAATATATATGCCCCTGTTGCAATGCATGAGCAATTACCTAGCGGTTGTAATTGTGGCTAGGCCCACATCAGGACTATGCATTTGCATGGTTGTATATGCAATGATGGATTGATAGGTGGTGGCAGCATAGGGCAACGTCGACTAGGTGGTGCTCTTTGACTGCAAGACTTGAGTTCCATGGGTGAAACTCTAGGCCCAACCTTCATAAGTTGAGCCTGCCAATGTCTGTCGTTCACACAACGCTTCCTTGTTGAAGGAGTTGCATGGAGTTTCCTTAGAATCTTCTCTGAGGTGAAAATCCATGATCTAGCCTTTGTGGTTGGCCCATCGACAGTGGCGCTCGTCGTCATTCCCTTCCTTTAAGCGTTATTTTTTTAAGAACCTATCATATTACCTGGGGTTGTCAGCATTGATGGTTATTGCTAGCGTCTCCTTCCTGATGTTTCTTCTAACAATTTACTTGTGTGCATTCACAATATCTTGAGTATCTCTTAAGATTGTGTTAATGTAGAGGCTAGATGTAATTGATATGTTCTCAGTATTAATATATTTCTTTTTCCAAAAAAGGCCAACTGACTTGTTCATTTAGTTTCAGAGTTCAGGGTTGCATTTGTGGAACAAAAATTCCCGCTTTGTCGCGGTCTTACTTAACACTTACTCTTTTTAGAAAAGACACCAAAAGGCATCTTAGATTGATAATTATCAAGGAAAACATTAGCTAGTGCAATGGAAAAACGTTTGGACGCAAAACTACCAGTTAAAATAATATGGAAAATCAGACTAGCCATCCTCTTCCTTCAATTGTACGCCGCCATAGTGGGATGGAAAATTGCACTGAACCGACATTAAAGAAAAGGTACACTTGCAAACGCCCTTGTCATACGAGGCTTTAAAAACAACAAAAGTGACTCACCGCTTGAAACGAGATCTAGAAATGGCTTGAGGAATATTTGTTTGGGCGTCACCCCCACACAAGCTTCAATTCTTCACCACTTGCTAAGAGGGTCAGAGAAACCGGATCATGCCACCAAAGAAATTGAAAGAAGACACCAAAATCATCGCACCAAGACTCAACTAACCACTTACCTTGACTGACACATCAACTGCGAAAATCCGAAGATAGCCAACAGATCTGACAAGACATATGCTCCTTTTGCTGGCGTCGGACCTGACGTCGTCAAGGTAGGAAGAGGTTAGAGAGATCTTATTCTAGTGCGTCATCGCCATCATTACACGAGACCCTACCAAAACTAAGAAAGCATGGAAAGGACGAGTCTCCACTCCTCTAGCCACCAACGAGATCGCGGGAGGGGAGAGAGGAGAGGAACCAAGGTGGCGGTGGCAAGCCTTCGACAACTACGGTTGGAGGAGACAAAAAGAAAGAAAAAAAAGAAGGCTAAAATTGAAGGACTTGGCACCACATGGACATCAATCGTTTCAATGTGTATTTTCGTACCTGCAAATCCATTTCTTTTACTTGTGGTCGAAAGGAGTGGTAGAGGACATTACAAGCGACATCCCTTGGCTTCTTGGAGAAGCGGCCGGCATGGATACACAGCATTTGTCTGTGAACAGATACACAATAAACAGCGCCCTGATGACTCAGGTGCAGATATTTTCTAGCATCAGATCACGATCTGATTTTCGTGGAAAAATAAGGAAGATCAAGATCTGATTTTGACGGGAGAATAAGGAAGATCGCGATCTGTATTCATTCGCATCGGGATCTTAATGCTCAGTGCTGCAAGAGGATAGTTTTTTTTTTGTTATATATGCTGTCAGTCTGTCCTACCCAGTCGAAGACTTCCAGTATTTTGGTTCGTGGTGGGCACACGATGTCTCCACAGATTTCTTCTCACGCTGGTGCTGAACTATGTCATATCGTGAGATTCTAATATGACTACGTACGAAGCAAATTGAGTGAATCTACACTTTAAGTCATTTTAACTATGTGATACTCCCTTCCCACATATAAGTCTTTTTGACTACATACGCATCAAAATGAGTGAATCTACACTTTAAAGTACATCATTAGTAGAAAAATGGTCTATTGTCCCGGTTCGTAAGGGTCATTTGTCCCGGTTTTTGAACCGGGACTAAAGTATCGGTACTAATGCCCTAGACCTTTAGTCCCGGTTCTTACACAAACCGGGACAGATGGGCCTCCACGTGGCCGGTGCAGCGAGCCCAGGCAGGAGGCCCTTTGATCCCGGTTGGTGGCACCAACCGGGACTAATAGACATCCACGCGTCAGCATTTCAGGTGCTGAG
>NC_041393.1:503806075-503859158 GCF_002162155.2 Triticum dicoccoides | reverse complement strand
GTTAATTTAGGTGTTTCATATATTGTGTTAGCTAGCTAATTAATAGAGAGAAGTGTCCTCTCTTATCTCCGTGCTTGGTCGACGCTACGTACTATACGTATAGAGAAGACTAGACACGCTAGCTAGTAAGCAAATGAAGGAAACAGAAAATCGTCATGAACATATGCATACAGAGAGAAGTGGTATCGACCACCTCTCCTTCTCTGAGAGATTGGTCGAACAACAAGTTCTCGTATATCTATCCGACGCTATTGGCTATATCTTTATCTTTACCTAATAATAAAGCTAGTACGGTTTCTGTCGTACGTCGTCGGCATTTTTGCGAAAAGGCCCCTCTATTTCTTTGAAATCAACCCGCAGTCCTAAGATAACGTTTTGTTTTTTTGCAAAAAAAAACCCGCTGTCGCGGCGGGCCTTCGAGAGCGCGGCGGACAGGAAACCGTCGAAGGTGGCCTTGGCCGGCGGGCCGGATCTGGTGATTCCCGACGACGGACGGTCGGCGGTGGTCTCCATGCTGCGGGGTCAGCTCAAAGCTCCTGCAGCGGGCATGGTGGTCTTCATGTTGAAGAAAAGAGAGGGTTGAGCGAGACAGAGGAGAGATAGATAGGGAGAGAGGAGGCAGAGCAACGATGCGGTGCAGCTGCTGCTCACCTAGGCCACGACGTCGGCAGGGCCGCCGGGGCGTGGGTCGGACCGGAGGACCTCGGGCGTCCATGGCGGCCTCACTGTAACAGAGAGCAAGAGAGATAGAGGGAGATGACAGTAACTGGAGAAAAAAAGAAGGGAACATGGAGATGATTGGGAAAAGAAGGCAGTGGGCGACGGGTCCTGGTTGGTGGCTTCGGTCGTCGGCAAATAAGGAGATCGGGGTCGGGAACGAGGTGGCGCACTGACAGAGAAGAGGATGCGCGACTGACGACGAGTACAGGGGAAGGAAGTAGCATGCTCCCAAGTCCCATCCCCGCACAGCCCTGCTACTGCGCTGCCTCACCACCGCGCGTCGGCACCTGCCCCGACCTCGCCTCGCCTTGAGTCACCTCCCTGGCTACATAGCTCAGCACGTCACTGTCGGGCTGTTGCCGCCTTCGCCCTGGCCGGACACCTCGTGGAGTCATGGTGGCGAAGGAAGGAGAGGGAGCCTGCCATGGCAGGGATGGGGAGGTGTGGCGGAGGTAGGACGTGGAGGAGGAGAAAGAGGGGAGAAAGAAGAAGGTGAGAGGAGTGGTGGAGAGGCAGCGAAGGAAGGGCCGCCATTATTCCAAGCACGGAGAGAGATGTGAGTCATCTTTGTTTTTTGCATGGTATGGGTGGGATGGATCATCGAGCCCTTTTCCTGCACGGGTTTGGTGACAGCAGCGGTTGCGATGTACTGTTGTTGCATGTGTCTGACTCGTGGCTGTGTGTGTGGTGTGCGTGGCTGGCATGCAGAGGCTCTGTCCAGCCAAACATGGTGTGTGACGTGTAGTACAGTACATAGTAAGAATTATTTATTTGCGGGCTTTCCCATGCGCCATGGTAAAATTTCCATGATTTATTGCGTCAGCCAACTAATTCACTAGCATGATTGTTAGCTTTGTAAGAAAAGATAGATCAACTAAGTACATACATGATTCTCAAAAAAAAGAACTAAGTACATACATACCCCTAAAAACAACTAAGTATATACATGATCGCCCGCGTAATGTTGTTTTGGGCTGACTAACTTGCATGGCTATGGCTATCGAAGAGAAATAATCGGAACCCGCGTATGTATTTTGCTGTGTTCCATCAAGCCACATTAAGGTAGCATCTGGGTACCCTATAGATTTTTACGATTCCATTTTTTTTTGCTATTCCAATGACCATGCGGGAGTACATGGTGGACGATGGCGGAGATGGTCTGAAAGGACGTCAGCTTATAGCCGAATATGCAGGTCTGACCCATCACCATGGATGATCATCCTTGGTTTTTATGATCAATAATTTGATATTACGATTTACAACTTTTTCGATGCCAAGTCAGATTTCATAAGGAACTCCATTTCCATGCGGTGAAACCCGTGCTATCTTCTCACTACAACATTGCATCACCGAGTATTGGCTTCTCACCACACTTCATCTTGCCGCGTGTGTATCTTTAGCGATGTTGTCCCATTGCTGCTAACTATGTCACCACCATTGTGGCACTGCGCATCCTCTGCAACAAAAGGAAGGAGGAACATCGGATCACATCTTGCCATGTCCTGTCCTGCCTCTGCAACATTTCCATTCACTTTGTACACGACGAGCCTTCCATCTCTCGTGATCTACCGCGACCCGGCTCCTTGACCCGACTAACTCTGATTCATGGCGTTGTGTAAAAAGAGTAGAAGTATGAGGGGAGGTGTATGTGTTGGGTGCAAGGAGTAGCTCGCGAAGGGTGCCCCACGTGTCTAGCTTGCCAAGATTAGTTGTTAAAAAATTGAACATTTGCTTGCGTGGACACAATGACAGGTTTGATATACGTCGGCGAGCTCGTCACCTCAGTATTGACAACAATTGGACGTGTTCTAATAAGATGGACATCATGATCATTGTGCGGGTGGTATGGAGGATAGGCGGCGACACGATGTATTTTTCTCTCCCGTTGCAACGCACGGGCATGTTTGCTAGTATATACAATATAAGTATCTCTTACAATATAATCTCCTAATTAAAAACGAGCTGATCAGGGTCCACATGGTATTATCTGTCTTTAGCGATCACGTGGTCAAGAAAGAATGCCGCCAATTCCTCTTGAATTCCTCGCATACGATCTGGTGGTAGGAGTTCATCCCGCATCCGAAATATCTAATTTGAAGAGGGGGTCAATACATATATATGAATAAATGAAACTGAACACAAATGATGGTAATAAAATAAAATTGTGAATATTATTATTTACGCACTTCATATTGTTTGTCAGAGTAGCCCCGCTCATAGGTCGTGTGGCGGATGGACTCGCAAATGTAGTATCCACAATAACCATTCCCTTGTTCCTGCCACAACCACTTTACAAGAAATAGAGGTCAATCAAACTGATAATTAGCAAGCATGCTAAATGGTATTGATGAAACTAGCGCTTGAATCACTAGGAGATGCGTGGAACATGCTACTATAGTACTTACTTTCGGGTGTCTAAATTGTAGCTTCTTCGGCAGTCCCGGAGTTTTTGAGGTGAATTTTTTCCAAACCCTGCCAGACAAAGAAAACAATTACTTGATATCAGAAAATGAACAAAGTTGCCGATATGGTGCGATAATGATTGATTTAACTTACTTCTCTAGAATTTCAGTCATGTCCGCATACTTCTTGGGATCTTTTCGTCTCGAGTCTAAGACGGTTACTAGTCCCTGCTCAAGCTTAATCTCTAAGAGAATATAGTGGAAGCTGCGCACGCATGCATAACTCGTCAATTACATTACTATAACCTCAACTAATAAGGGAAACCGAATATGCACAAGACAGTAACACTCACTGAAATTCGTAAGGGAAGAGTATTATAGCTTTGTTTTGATTTAATACAAACAATTGTAGCAGCTTGGCCTCGGTATCTTTGGCCTGAAATTCAACTATATATGCATCTATGAGATTTGTGTTAATGAACCCAATATCATCGGTTTGTCTTTTATTCAATTCGGCGATCTTCAATCTGCATAATATAGTGAGGATAATTAAAAATACATGCAATGAAAGAGCTAACCTATATATAGAGACTTAATGACAGAAGTAGTACTACTTACAGGCAGTAGCAAGTGATCATTAATTTATCGAGGGTCTTTAGATTGAAAAACGCGAAGAACTCCTCAAATGGAACATTCAACAGTTCAATTCCAACGAGGTCATGCTCCTCTCTAACTCTCAGCATCAAAATATTCCTCAAATGAAGATCATCAAGCTCCACAAAATCCATTTCATGGCAATGGTTTACAAGATCGCCTTCGGGAACGTGACCGACATCGTTGCCAAGCTAATGATCCTATGGAATAAGAGCAAGCTCCACGACGCCAACATCACCAGGAGAACCAAGATGGCGATGCCCTACAACAAGAGTAACAACGCCACGAGAAATAAGCCCTTGAAGCCCAATGTGCTCTACGTGAAGTAACTCACAACACACGAGAGTGCAAACGGCAAGTACGTCTACAAGAAGAGGTCCTCAGACAAGAGCGACAAGAAGAAGCCACACGCCTTGAGGAGCGCCAAGAGATGAGGAACCGTGCAAGAATTCCACGCCCACAACGTCAAGCTAATCAAGAGGAGCACGAGGAACAAGTGGTTCAAGACCCTCCACCACGGCAAGAGTGCCATCACCATCGCCCCCAACGCATTGAAGAGCAATGCACAACAAGCTCAAGTTCAACATGCCAAAGTTTTCCGAAAGCAATGATCCCGAAGACTACCTTTCATGGGCATTGAAGGTCAACAAAATATTTCTTCTACACAATTACGAAGAGGATAAAAGTATCACCATGGCCTCACTTGAGTTCCAAGACTATGTTCTCATTTGGTGGGAACAAGTCATTGAGCGACGCGAAGCAAAAGGTGATCCACCCATCACAAAATGAATCAAATGAGGGAGGTCATGAGAGCATGCTTTGTGCCTACATACTATAGTCGCAACCTCTTCAAGATAATGCAACTTCTCAAGCAAGGCACCAAGTCCATTGAAGAGTATTACAAAGAAATGGAGATTTCCATTATTCAAGACAATGTCACAAAAGATGAGGAGCAAACTATGGCACGTTTCTTGAATGGACTCAACCATCCTATCAAGAAAATTGCAGATTTTCAGCCGTACTCCAACCTCCTTGCGCTACTGCACCAAGCTACTAAGCCGGAGCGACAAGTGTAAGAAGACTTCAAGTACGCCAAGTATTCTTCCAAGACCTATGGTTCATACACTCAAGCTTCAATGACTACGACACCTTCTACCTCAACGAAGCCTTCAACAAGCAACGACGACCAGTCAAGTTATAAGAAAACTTCAACATCCTCGACACCTTCAAGTCATCCTTCTACTACAAGAACCTTCAAGCAAAAGGCTTCGTCATCAACCACTCCAACCGATGAGGCCGTCAAGATGACTTCCGTCAAATGCTTCACATGTCAAGACCGAGGCCACAACACATTTTAGTGCCCCACTCGGCGCACCATGATCGCCAACAATGACGACACCTATGACTCTATGAGTGAAAAAGAAATGGAAGTGCTTGAGCACGTGGCCATGCACCGGCAAGTAAATGAAGATGAAGACGATCTAGTCTTTCCTGACAATGATGCGGGCCCCGCTCTAGTTGTCTCCAAGGTCTTGACACTTCAACATCAACAAGATGAAGACCAACGATGCCATTCTTCCATACCAAAGCGAGCATCAATGGACGTTCCATTAAAGTCATCATAGATGGCAGAAGTTGCCACAATTTGGCAAACGAAGAGTTGTGTTCCAAACTACAATTGTTCAAGAAGAAGCACCCTCGCCCATACAAAGTCCAATGGTTGAGCGACTCCGACACCATTCAAGTGGAGCACAACATTCAAGTGTCCTTCAATATTGGCGCGTATAAAGACACCTTGGAGTGTGATGTGGTTCCTATGTCCGTTTTCCATCTCCTCTTCGGACGACCATGGCAATTCGACCGAGGCGTCATCCACAATGGACGGACCAATCACTATAGCTTCAAGATGCAGGGCAATGAGTGCATTCTTTGACCCATGTCGCGAAGTCAAGTGATCGCCAACAAGCAAGCTTCAAACCATTGTGGAGAGAATAATGAGTGAGTGAACCACCAAAAAGAGAGTGAGCATCACAAGCCAAAATTGAGCGACCCCACAATGAGCGACAAGAAAAACTTAGTGCTTTTAGCCACCAAAAGAGACATGAGGGATGTGAGTGAGAGCTCATAAAGTGTTCTTCACTTTGTGCTTGTGTGCAAAGATGAAGTGGTCCGGACTAATACTTCACAACATCTTCTTTTGGTTTTGTCTCATTTATTGCAGGAATTCATGGATGTGTTTCCCGATGAGCTACCTCCCAGAATCCCTCCACTACGTGGAATAGAACACCGCATCGACCTTTTACCCGGCGCACCTTTACCGAACAAGGCACCCTACCGCGTCAACGACGATGAGACCAAAGAGATTCGATGACAAGTCCAAACCCTCATGGACAATGGGTATGTACGCAAGAGCTTAAGTCCATGTGCAGTTCCGATCATTCTTGTGCCTAAGAAAGATAGTAGTTATCACATGTGTTCCGATTGCTGTACCATAAATGCTATCACCGTTTGTTATAGACACCCCATTCCACGCCTTGATGATATGCTAGGTGAGCTTAGCGGAGCCACCATTTTCTCTAAAGTTGATCTTAAAAGTGGCTACTATCAAATTCACATTGAAGAGGGTGATGAATAGAAAACTTCTTTCGAAACTAAATTTGGCTTGTATGAATGGTTAGTTATGCCTATGGGCTTATCCTAGGCGCCTAGCACTTTTATGCGTGTGATGCATTATGTTATTCGCAAATACATTGGCATATGTGTTGTGCTATACTTTGATGCTATACTTGTGTTTAGCGCATCTCTTAAGGACCATGTTATACATCTTAGGGATGTATTGCAAGTTCTTAGAAGCGAGCGACTTTTTGCTAACATGGGAAAATGGATTTTTCGTGTTGATAAGCTTGTTTTCTTGGTATTTGTTGTTTCCTCTAAGGGCGTTCTCATAGATGAAGCTAAAATTGATGCTATTAAAACTTGGGCACAACCATCCAACTTGCAACAAGTGCGTAGTTTCCTTTGCTTAGCCAGATTTTATCACAACCATCCAACTTGCAACAAGAGTTTCCTTTGCTTAGACGGATTTTATCGTCACTTTGTGAAGGATTTTAACACCATTGCATCACCATTGCAGGCATTAAGTAAGAAGAATGCACCATTTGTTTGGGGATTGTCGGTGTCAAAACCGGCGGATCTTGGGTAGGGGGTCCCGATCTGTGTGTCTTAGGCTGATGGTAATAGGAAGCAAGGGACACAATATTTATCCAGGTTTGGGCCCTCTCGATGGAGGTAAAACCCTACTTCCTGCTTGATTAATATTGAAGATATGTGTAGTACAAGAGTAGATCTACCACAAGATCATAGAGGCTAAACCCTAAGAGCTAGCCTATGATGGTATGATTGTAATTGTGATCGGCCTTCTAAGGACCATGCTCTCCGGTTTATATAGACACCGGAGAGCTAGGGTTTACATGGAGTCGGTTACAAGGAAGGAAACATAATATCCGGATCGCCAAGCTTGTCTTCCACACAAAGGAGAGTCCCATCCGGACACGAGCCGAAGTCTTGAGTCTTGTATCTTGACGCTTCTATAGTCCGGACGATGAATATAGTCCGGCTGTCCGGATACCCCCTTATCTAGGACTCCCTCAGTAGCCCCTGAACCAGGCTTCAATGACGATGAGTCCGACGCGCAGTCTTGTCTTCGGCATTGCAAGGCGGGTTCCTCCTTCCGAATACTCCAATGTTCCCATCATGACAAACAGTGTCCGGCATCTTCATCAATGTTGTACTCCTCGGCTTCAGTGCTTCAATAATGACCATTTCCACGTGTCGAGCGAATGCAAGGAGTCAAGGCATTTTTGCATTTGCCACCCTCGGTCCTTCGGGCTAGCCGTCTATTTGAAGAGACGGGGATTCCCAGATCCAAACCTCACTCTCCCTCGTTGAGCAAGCATCCAACAGAGCGCCCAGAAAAAACCATTCCAACATGGCCGGTCATTGCAGCTCTTCTACTAGCTCCCCTTGCCCCAAGCCGAGGGACTAGGGAGAGTGTTCAGTTCCCCATAGCCGTTTGGTAAAGTTACAAACCCAAGGGCTCCTCCCGCCAGCGTTCATGGTCCCTGTCCGAGCCGGAGTGGCCACCTATAACGGCGGAGAACAAGCGGAGAGATCCCCCAATCCGTCTCCAGAGGAGCGAATATGCTTAATTCCGCATCTGTTAAGGGGCGTCGGGTTTCCTATTCATCCATTCCTTCGTGGGCTTCTGGAGTTCTACGGCCTCCACTTGCACAATTTTACCCCAGCCTCCATACTGCATATAACAGGGTACGTCACCCTTTGTGAGCTATTTCTAGGCTGCGAGGCTCATTTCGGATTGTGGAAGAAGCTGTTCTGCCTTGTCCCCCGCAACCAGGGAGAATCCCTATGTCTAGTGGGCGGGGCCGAAGTATGGCGTATCGCTGAGACCGGATACCTATCCGGTACTCCCAAGAAGGTACCAGATAACTGGGCTTCAGAGTGGTTTTACATTTGATGATGCCCCCCTTCCGGATCCAGTCCAGACAAGACTCCCCAAGTTCAGTAACACCCCGCCGAGGGCACGTCTAAGCTGGCACCCTCGAGGCCCCCAAGAAGAGGATTCCAGGGAAGTACATTTCCTGATGAGCAGGATAAAGTTACTGGCCAAATCCGTACTGACGATAGTCGAGGTGATGGCAATATGCATAATGCGGGGAGTGCAGCTGCTTCAATATCGGAGCAATCCCATGTGGCACTACAACGGGATAGACGATGCCACCCGCTGTGGCCGTAAGGGTCCGGACTCCCCCACTGCTCTGGCAAGGATACTGTCTGACCTGTACAAAGGAGAAGAGGAAGACTTCCTTCATATCAAACTGCAGGAAGGATTCTCCATGTACAATCCCCCAAACTGGGTAAGTCGTCATTTATTTCCTCGCTTCACTTATTGTGGCGTTCTTTGCTAAAGTTATCTGCATCGATATTTCTGAGCAGGAACTGAGGAGGGACGTGGAAGGAATCTCCAGCCCTTCCCCGCAGCCAGAGGACCCCGAAAGGGCCCTGGATCCGGGACTCGAAGAAGACCCAGATGCGGCCGTGGAGCTTGTCGATGGGATATTTTATCGGGCGAGCCGTGATGGTGCCCCGGTGGCTATCACCGCTTATTATCCCGGACTGTTACCTTCGTCGCGTGTAAGTCAAGCCGAAAACTCGATCCTCCGAAGAGGATTCTTTCCTGATATCACACCTTATCTTTGATATGTCGTGCTTTTTCATAAGCGACGTTCGGAGCGCAGGGCCGAGCCCCTAGGGACCCGTCAGCCACAGGCGTCTGGATTGGGTAGGCTCAAGAGGAAAGCGATTAGAACCGACACGCCTCCACAGAGGTAAGAAAACAACCTGTCATGTAATTTGTTGTCATTTGAAGTATAACAATGCCCTTTTTACATCTTGGCATGAAGAGGAATATCCGTACTGTATTCGAAGATCCTGCCAACCACGCCTCCACCAGTCGGGCTCCAAGACCAACTTCGAGAGAGGAGGCGAACGTAGGGTCGATGCCGCATAGTCCTACGACAGAGGACGCAGACATGCTCTTTGCCACAAATTCGGAAGTAGAGAGCGCCATGCATCATCGGCGTCGACGGGCCGTGCTTCGCAACAACATCTTTTCTGAAGAAGCATTTACTGCTTTCAATTCGGGAGACGCATACATCCGAGCTGCTCAAAGCGGACTTGCTCGGGCGACAGTCCAGTATACCAAAGATATACGGGTAAGAAAGTTTGATGAGCATATATATAGTAGTAGCCCCTGAGACTTGAAACGGTTGAAACAACATTCTTAAGTATCAATTCATGTGCAAGTTCTTGTAGATAAGAATGAGCAATTGTCTCAGGAGCTAGAGGAGTGCAAGACTCAACTGAGGGCCACAGCTGCCAAGCTAGAGGAATCCCAGAAGGCCTCATATGGTAACATTTATCTGAATTATATGAAAATGCACCAGTTGACAACTGGCTGGTATGACAAATTTAACAGAAAGTTCTGTAGACAACCCCGGAGTGAATCCGGAGGGCGGCGTGGATGACGAGTCGCATCTCCAGAGGCAACTAAAGGCCGGTGAGCGCATTCTTACGCAAGTGAAGCATGATAAGAATATGCTCCAAGATGCCAATGTTCGGCTGGACGTGGAATTGAAGGACGTCCGCGCGCAGCTGGCAGACTCCGTGAAGGAGAACAGAAGGCTTCGCCACGGCATTTATCATAAGTGCCTAAATGAACTGTAGCATAGTTCGGCGAGGAAGTATATTGAAAAAGTTATGTTTGCACGAATGCTGATGGGTCGCCCTGAGGAGGAGATGCCCGCTTCTGCAGGTGATGTACTGCAGGACCTCTCACAACTGCACGAGCGAGCTCGACAGGTGCTGCAGGGCATTGCGCAGTCTCTGTGGCCATCAAGCTCCCTGCCGAATGGCATGGGGGGGCTTGTGGACATGCTTCAAGGGGCACGACGGCACTTCCGTTTGTGGAAGATATCAGCCTGCCGGCAAGGTGCAAGAGAAGCATGGGCGATGGTGAAGACGCGCTACACCAAGCTGGACCCGAACCATATGGCCGAAGTTGGACCGGCCGGGCCAGATGGGCAAGAAATTCCCGTGAGTCTGGTATATGACCAGGTGGCGTTAGCTGCAAAGTATTCTCAATAGGATTGTAAGCTAGATAGCCTGTTGGATGGTATAGAGAATGAATATAATCAGTCCAAATGACTGTGTAATTTGATGGACATAAGTAGCCCCTAGCCGGATTAAAATCATTTGTCATGGCGGACCTTTTCGCTTCAGCCCCCGGATCCTAAAGTCCGGGGTGTGTCCGAATACCCGCTCGGTTATACAAAACCGGAGTATGCGTGGAGACCAGGTGTAGGGGTCATAAGTGCTTGAACAGACAAGTACCCAACTAGTTATGTTATATTACATGGTTAGTAAGAAACATCTTCCAGGGAGAATAGTACTATTAAGGGTTCCTTTCCCTGGGTAAGCATGTGTCAAGGCACATGTTCGGACTGCGAACCAAAGCGCAAGATACAAAACTTCTGGGGATTAATGTTATAATAAACGAAGACATCTTTTGTCCACCGACCGAATATTCTCTTAAGGAAACTAGCTTTCGGCTTCACCCAGTCTGAGGTACACATCCGGCTCAACCGGCAGTAACAATCGCAGAGGTGCTCCCCTTATGCCCTAGCCGAATTAACGGGAACGCAGGGCATAAACCCAGGAGCCAGGCAACCCAGCTTGGCCACGTCTTAAGTCATATCGATGCATATAATGGTGAAGAAAAGGCACACATGGAAAAAGAAACGCATGTGCGACGGGCAAAAATCCCTGAAAGTAATTTATATTTAGCTTCCGTATAGGAAGCCCCCAGGTAAAGCTTACACACATAGTGCAGTCGGAGTAATCCGGTAGTCCGTACTGTATTAAATACTATGTGAAAAGAAAAAGATCGAGAAAGGAAAAGGGAGGGATCATAATTGAAAAAGGAGGGTTAAGGAGACGAACACTGAGTTCGGCGCTAGGCGTAGAATCTCCGGAGTCTGGCCGCGTTCCATGGGTTTGGCTCGAGTCTGTTATCAGACGCATTACGTAAGCGGTACGCTCCACCGGTGAGAACTTTGTCGATGATGAAGGGGCCTTCCCACTTGGGTTTGAGCTTGTCCTTCTTCTTCTCCGGTGAGCGTAGAACGAGTTCACCAATATTGTAAGTTTTGGCCCGCACTTCTCTGCTTTGGTATCGTCGAGTCTGTTGCTGATAGAATGCGGAACGGGCCTTAGCGACATCGCGCTCCTCCTCCAGGGCATCCAAATTATCCTGCCGATCTAACTCGGCTTCCTTCTCTTCGTACATGCGTACGCGTGGCGAATCATGTATTATGTCGCATGGTAGTACTGCTTCCGCGCCGTACACCATAAAAAATGGTGTATATCTGATGGTGCGATTCGGCGTGGTCCGCAGCCCCTAGAGTACGGAATCGAGCTCCTCGACCCACTAAGTATCCGACTCTGTCAAGGATTGCACTAGTCTGGGTTTGATGCCACTCATGATGATACCGTTTGCTCGTTCGACCTGGCCATTTGTTTGAGGATGGTAGACGGAAGCATAGTCGAGCTTAATGCCCATTTTGCTGCACCGAGATTTCACCTCATCGGCCGTGAAATTTGAGCCATTATCGGTGATGATGCTGTGGGGGACACCGTATAGGTGTAGGACCCCGGATATAAAGTCTATTACTGGTTCGAACTCGGCCGTTTTCACTGGTTTGGCTTCTATCCATTTGGTGAACTTGTCAACCATGACCAATAAGTACTTTTTTCTTATGGCTTCCCCCTTTAAGGGGTCCAACCATATCCAACCCCCAGACCGCGAAGGGCCAAGTTATGGGGATTATTTGGAGAGCGGGGGGCATATGACTCTAATTGGCAAAGAGCTGGCAACCTACGCAGTGTTGGACAAGGTCCTGTGCGTCTGCTCGGGCTGTCGGCCAATAGAAACCTCTACGAAAGGCCTTGCTAACTAATGCTCGAGCCACAATGTGGTGCCCGCCTAGTCCGGCATGGATTTCAGCCAAGAGCTGCCGCCCTTCCTCTTCGAAGATGCACCTTTGGAGCACTCCGGTGACACTTTTCTTATAGAGTTCCCCTTCATGGACATTGTAAGCTTTAGAATGCCGGACAATGCAGCGTGCTTCATTTTGGTCTTCAGGGAGCTCCTGCCTATTTAGGTAGGCCAAGAAAGGCTCAGTCCATGGGGCGATGACAACCATTATTTCGTGGGCTGACGATGTTATTTCGGTGGTAGAACCTCCGATTATGTCTGATAGTTCAGAATCTGGGGATGTATTCTGATCCGTGCAGGTATTGCCGGACTCCCCTTCCCATACCACGGATGGCTTGAACAGCCTTTCCAGGAATATGTTAGGTGGGACGGGGTCGCGTTTAGTGCCGATGCGGGAAAGGACATCTGTCGCTTGATTGTTTTCTCGAGCCACATGGTGGAATTCGAGCCCCTTGAACCGAGATGACATTTTAAGGACGACACTGCGATAGGCCGCCATTTTCGGATCCTTGGCATCAAAGTCTCCATTTATTTGTGATATTGCAAGGTTTGAATCCCCGTGCACTTCTAGGCGTTGAATGCCCGTAGAGACTGCCATCCGGAGACCGTGCAACAGAGCCTCATATTCGGCTGCATTGTTGGAGTCTGTGTATAATATTTGGACGACGTATTGGACCATGTCTCCGGTGGGAGAAGTCAGGACTATGCCTGCTCCCAATCCGGCCAGCATTTTAGAGCCGTCAAAGTGCATGATCCAGTTAGAGTACACGCCATACTCTTTAGGGAGTTCGGCTTCCATCCATTCGGCGACGAAGTCGGCTATACTTGCGACTTGATAGCTCGCCGAGGCTTGTATGTTATGTCAAACGGAAGGAGCTCGATGGACCATTTAGCAATCCGGCCCGTGGCATCGCGGTTATTTATTATATCGTTTAGTGGTACTTCGGAGGCCACCGTAATCGAACACTCTTGAAAGTAGTGTCGTAGCTTTCAGGATGACATGAAGACCGCGTATGCTATTTTTTGATAGTGTGGGTATCGGGATTTGCATGGGGTGAGGACCATGGATACGTAATAAACCGGCTTCTGTAGTGGGAATTTGTATCCATCAACCTCTCGTTCGACGACGAGTACTGCGCTTACAACTTGATGTGTTGCAGCTATGTACAACAACATAGGTTCGCCGATATATGGAGCTGTTAGGACTGGATTATTGGCCAATAAGGTCTTTATTTCATCGAGTCCGGCCGCGGCTGCATCTGTCCACACGAAGTGTTCGGTACGCCGAAGAAGGCGGTAAAGAGGCAATGCCTTTTCTTCTAACCTGGAGATAAAGCGGCTTAAAGCAGCCACACATCCAGCTAGTTTCTGGATATGTTTGAGGTCTGTTGGTATAGCCAACTGTGACAAAGCTCAGATTTTTGCCGGATTAGCTTCAATTCCTCTATTGGAAACGATGAAGCCCAGCAGTTTTCCGGAGGGGACGCCGAAAACGCATTTCTCCGGATTCAGCTTGATGTCGTATGTTTGTAGGTTGTTGAACGTAAGCCTCAAGTCATCTATTAGGGTTTTGACGTGTCTTGTTTTTATGACTACGTCGTCCATGTATGCCTCCACTGTTTTGTCGATTTTCTTTTCCAGGCATGTTTGAATCATGCGTTGATAGGTTGCTCCGGCATTCTGAAGCCCGAAAGGCATAGTGTTGAAGCAGAAAGGGCCATATGGCGTTATGAAAGCTGTTGCAGCTTGGTTGGACTCTGCCATCTTTATTTGATGTTATCCAGAGTATGCGTCGAGGAAACACAGCGAGTCGTGTCCAGCTATGGCATCGATGATTTGATCGATGCGAGGGAGGGGAAAGGGATCCTTGGGGCAAGCCTTGTTAAGGTCTTTGAAGTCGATGCACAGGCGCCAGGATTTGTCCTTCTTTGGTACCATTACCAAGTTCGCCAGCCAATCCGGATGTTTGATATCTCTGATGAATCTGGCCTCAAGTAGCTTGGCTAGCTCCTCCCACATGGCTTGCCATTTGGGCTCCAAAAATTGCCTTAGGGTCTATTTAACAGGTTTGTATCCCTTCAGTATGTTGAGGCTGTGTTCGGACAATTCGCGTGGGATGCCCGGCATGTCCGATGGGTGCCAGGCAAAGATATCCCAATTCTCACATAAGAAGTCGCGCACTGCGGCGTCCATAGCGGGGTTCAACTGTGTCCCGATGGAAGCTGTCTTCATGGGGTCCGTTGGGTGGACTTGGAATTTGACTATCTCGTCCGCGGGTTTAAATGAGGTGGAATTGGGTCGCTTGTTGAGTATCACGTCGTCCCTGTCCATGGTGGCGCGCAGCATTGTTAATTCTTCTGCCGCTAGGGCTTCAGATAGTGCTTCCAAGGCTAGTGCTGCGATTTTGTTTTCGGCGTGGAGTGCGACGTCAGTATCACTAGCTAGAGTGATAATTCCATTGGGTCCGGGCATTTTGAGCTTCATGTACCCGTAATGGGGTATGGCTTGAAAGCTTGCAAACGCGTCCTGCCCTAGAAGGGCGTGGTATCCGCTGTTGAAAGGAGCCACTTGGAAGGTGATTTCTTCGGACCTGTAATTCTCTGGGGTGCCGAATACCACATCATGTGTGATTTTTCCCGCTCACCATGCCTCCCGGCTAGGGATAATTCCCCTAAAGGTTGTGCCGCTTTGTTCAATGCGGCTTTTGTCAATCTCCATCTTCTTGAGTGTTTCTTCGTAGATTAGGTTTAATCCGCTTCCGCCGTCCATGAGTACTTTAGTGAGCCAAAAAGCCGTCCACTATTGGGCTGAGGACCAGAGCGGCCGGCGCCCGGACGGACTGGAATTGGGGTTCGTCACTGCCATTGAAGGTTATAGCAGTGTCATTCCACGGATTTATTTTTTCCACGTGGCAAATTTCAGCGGAGCTTCGATGCGCTCGCTTGTGCCTATTGTTTGAGGCGAAGGTCTCGAAGACTGTCAGTACCGTATTGTGTTCCTGGGCGGGATGTGGTTCTGCTTTATGGTTCTCTAGGAGATCCTCGCCACTCTTAGCTACCTGCCGGAGTATCCACCATGCTCTAAGGCTATGGGTTGGCGTTTCATCCGGCGTGCTGTGAAGCTTACATGGCCCGTTGAGCCATTCTTCCAATACGGTTCCGCGCCCTGGGGCGGGTTTTGGTTTCTTGGGAATTGAGTTGGTCGACTTACGAGAGTTCGGCCGTTTAGTTCGGACAAAGGTTCTGGTGAAGGCCGCACTATCCCAAAATTCTGTTTGGGTCTTCCAGTCACTTTCCATCGCACAGTACTTCTGTACTATGGTTGCCAAGTCCGTAAAGTGCACTATGTCACGACGACTTATAGCATTAAGGAGTCCTTTGTTCGTGCAGTTTCTGCAGAAAAGAGAGACTACGTCCTCCTTGTGGCAGTCCTTGACTTTATTAAGAGCAAGGAGAAATCTGGCCCAGTAACGATGTACCGTCTCCTGGGGCTCCTGCCTGATACGGGAGAGATGGTTTAAGTCCGAGCGGGCGTCGTTGGCTGAATCCAGATTTTGATCCAATCTGACGACTAGGGGCACGGGAAGTACCGAGCCCGACAGTCCGGGATCTGGAGTATTACCTAATCCCTTCGGCCCAACGCACGATTCTAAGTCCAGGACCTGGGTCATGTCTTCCTTTGGGTGGGTGTTCGGCTCACTGAGTTCGGTGATCCAGACATAATTCGTCCTCAAAGTTGAGGGACAACCCACATGTGATTCCTCCACTACCGCTATCTCATGGGTGGCCGGCGGGGATCTAATGTCCCTCTGGTCGGGTTTAAGCCCAATCCGGTCGTAGTTCGTAGCGACTCCCAAAGCGTCGATGCGATCCAAGATCTCGTTAAGAGAAGAGAGTTCTATCGGATCCATCTGTTCGGCAAGCTCCGAATTGACGTGAAGGTTATGTGTGATGACCCGAGAGGCCATCATCGGCGCGATAGCCGATGGGGCGGTCATAATGAAGCCTCCAAGCCGGAGAGTCTGGCCTACAGCCAGCGCTCCCCCAGAAGTGATGTCGTCCTTGACAACGAGATGAGCCATCGAGCCTTTGCAGCGGCGACACAGAGGAACTCTCAATGAATTCACCAATGTCGGTGTCAAAACCGGCGGATCTCGGTAGGGGGTCCCGATCTGTGCGTCTTAGGCTGATGGTAACAGGAAGCAAGGGACACAATGTTTACCCAGGTTCGGGCCCTCTCGATGGAGGTAAAACCCTACTTCCTGCTTGATTAATATTGAAGATATGTGTAGTACAAGAGTAGATCTACCACGAGATCGTAGAGGCCAAACCCTAAGAGCTAGCCTATGATGGTATGATTGTAATTGTGATCGGCCTTCTAAGGACCATGCTCTCCGGTTTATATAGACACCGGAGAGCTAGGGTTTACATGGAGTCGGTTACAAGGAAGGAAACATAATATCCGGATCGCCAAGCTTGTCTTCCACGCAAAGGAGAGTCCCATCCGGACACGAGCCGAAGTCTTGAGTCTTGTATCTTGATGCTTCTATAGTCCGAACGATGAATATAGTCCGGCTGTCCGGATACCTCCTTATCCAGGACTCCCTCAGGGACCTTCTCAAGACACCGCATTCCATGAGCTTAAAACCTTGCTTATGCATGCTCCATTACTCACATTACCCAACCTTGATAAAACATTTGAAGTGCATTGAGACGCTAGTGGTAATGGCATAGAAGGTGTGTTGATGCAAGAGAAGCGCCTAGTCGCATACTTTAGCGAGAAACTTTCCGGAGTGCAACTTAAGTAACCCATTTATGACAAAGAGTTATATGCGTTAGTGAGAGTCTTGCATGTGTGGGAGCATTATCTTCGTCCTCGTCAATTTTTATCCATACGGATCATGAAACGTCTAAATACCTAAAGGGTCAAACGAAATTGAATAAGTGACATGCCAAATGGAGTAAGTTCATTGAGTCATTTCCTTATGTGATCAAGTACATCAAAGGTAAGGAAAATGTTGTGGTGGATGCTCTTTCCTGCAAGTGCATGCTTATGACTCAATTTGAATTGAATGTCATAGGATTTGAGCCCATATAAGACTTGTATGCGCATGATGTTTCATTTGCCATTCCTTATGCAAAATGTCTAACGCATACCCCTTGGGAGTGATACTATATCAAGGATGATTACCTTATGCAAGCTAACAAGCTTTGTATCCCCGAGTCTTCTCTTCGTTTGTTGCTTTTGCAAGAGGCTCACAGTGGAGGACTTATGGGACACTCCGGCCACAAAAAGACCTATGCCACGCTCTCCAACAACTCTTTTGGCCCAAGATGTTTCATGACGTCTCACGCTACACCAACCGATGCTCTACATGTTGCAAACCTAAGTCTAAAGCTCAATCCCATGGTCTTTATATGCCACTTCCTATTCTGTATCACCCATGGGAAGATATTACTATGAATTTTGTGCTTGGTTTGCCTAGAACTCAAAATGGAAAAGATCGGTATTTGTTGTTGTGGACACTTTCTCTAAGATGGCACACTTTATTCCATGTAACAAGATAGATGATGCTTCACATGTTGCCAATCTCTTTTATAGGGAAATCTTCCATCTACATGGAGTGCCAAAGACTATTGTGTCGGACCGCGATGTCAAGTTCCTTCGCTACTTTTGGAAGACGTTATATGCCAAGCTCGGAATCAAGATACTCTTCTCCTCGACATACCATCCGCGAACCGACGACCAAACAAAGGTCACCTACCGGACGCTATCTACTCTCGTACGTGTGTTGATCAAGAAGAACATCATGGAGCGGGAGGAATGTTTACCCATCGCCGAGTACGCCTACAATCAAGCAAGACATTCGACTACCGACAAGTCTCCCTTTAAAGTCGTCTACGGATTCAATCCATCATCCCCATTGGACATTCTACCTCTACCTCTACAAGAGAGCATCAGCATGGGCACGAGTGCACGGAAGATCTATTTTAAGAGGGTGCATGAAGATACAAGACAAGCAATCGAGCGCCAAGTACACCGCCTCGCGACCAAGCTCAACATCAACAAGCAACCCATGATATTCAACATTGGAGATCTTGTGTGGTTACACCTTCACAAGGAACGCTTCTCGAACGAGCGCAAGTCAAAGCTACTACCTCGAGCCGATGGCCCCTTCAAGGTGATTGCACACTATAATAACAATGCATACAAGATCGACATAGCACATGACAAGTAAAACATGAGCGACATCTTGAACGTCAATGATCTATCTGCCTTCCATGGTGATGAGGTTTTCGAGTCTGAGGTCGGATCTTTCCCATGCGGGGGAGATGATGCGGAGCATCCTTCGGTCATTGATACATCCATTTTGCATCATGTTTACCTACTGTTATTTATAATGTTTTTATGTGTAATAATGCGTTTTGAGGTAATTCTAATGCCTTTTCTCTCATAATATACAAGGTTCACACCAAGAGGGAGAATTCCGGCAGCTGTAAATCTGGACCTGGAAAAGCTACGTCAGGCCACCTATTCTGCACAACTCCAAATAAGCTGAAACTTCACGAGGAAGTTTTATGGGATAAATAAGAAATACTGGAGCAAATAACTACTGGAGGGGGGGGGGCACCTGGTGAGCACAAGACACCAGGGTGCGCCTGGCTCCCCAGGCGCGCCCTGGTGGGTTGTGCTCAGCCCATCCAACCCCCGGTTCCCCTCTTCTGGTATATAAGTGATTTTGACCTAGAAAAAATAAGGAGAGGATTTTCGGGACAGAGCGCCGCCGTCTCGAGGCGGAACTTGGGCTGGAGCACTTTTGCCTCCGGTGGAGCGATTCCGCGGGGGAACTTCCCTCCTGGAGGGGGAAATCATCGTCATCATCATTACCAACAACTCTCCCATCTTGGGGAGGACAATATCCATCAACATCTTCAACAACACCATCTCATCTCAAACCCTAGTTCATCTATTGTCACTACAAAAAAAATACACTTTCGTGATGATACGTGTTTGTCACAGTAGGTCACGTTTTTTGTCATGAATGTACATCTATGACGATTTTATGACAGAATCAAGATAGTCATACCTGTGCTGTCGTAGAAGTGTTCCATGACATTACTAAAATTATCATCACGGAAGTGTCCACTTCCATGACAATAAATCGCGCGTCACAGAAGTGCTTTCGTCAAGGGTGGCCAACACGTGGCATCTACTGTAATGGGTCGCCGTTAAGCTATCGGGTCCAGTTTTCGATCCGATAACCCGTTAACAGCCCGGACCAATGGGAAATTTCCACGTGTAAAATTCTGATTGGTCGGAGGAAACACGTGTCAGCTCGTCAGTGGGTCAGATAGGCGCCTATGATATGTCGACACGTGCGACGACCCACCACTGGCCCATTGAGCTTACAAAGATCGGCCCGTTTGACTTGGTCAAAAGTTAGCGGGCTGGCCCATGAAAAGCCTGTTAACGGTCTCTTCGCAAATAGCCCATTTTATGGTCTGGTGACTCACGGCCCGTCGGGGCCTACACGAAATCGGCCCAACAACATCCTGTGGGCCGTAGAATACAACACCAACCCGTTTCACTTTTGGCCCATGTATGGCCCACGACGTCTTTCGGCCCATATGAGGCCTTCGTATCTTCAGGCCCTTTAGAGGCCCACGGTGACTCTAGCCCATAATGAACAGTAAATTTCTTTGTAACCCGTTAACGGGCCATGATTCACATGGGCCGTTTCCAGCGCGTGTTAGCTTTCGGCCTACTGACGGCCCATACGTTCTTGGGCTCCTTTCCGGCCCTCGATTACTTCTGGCCTGTTACTGGCCTGTTCCCCTAATGGGCCAAATTTGGCCCATGGCAAGAGTCGGCCCATTTCTGGCCTGTTAACCCGTTGCGCCGTTTCCAGCCCGTCCTATATTCTGGCCCATTAACAACTCGTTATGCCTGTGACACACTGATTTCTTTAATTTAATTACAGAGTAGGAGCTTCTCCTACTGTTTTCGAGGTTCAAAAAAACAACAACTCGTTATGCGTGTGACAGAATTAAGCCTTTTCTGTCCTCCGGCCTGTTAATGGACCGTTACCATGCTGGGCCGATACCAATTATGCTCGTTTATGACCCATGTAGACCTATTCATCCGACGGCCTGAGGCCCACCGATTCCACGGCCCTATTGGAGGCCCATTTGTCGACTGATACGTCTCTGTCGTATCTATAATTTTTGATTGTTCCATGCCAATATTATTCAACTTTCATATACTTTTGGCAACTTTTTATACTATTTTTGGGACTAACATATTGATCCAGTGCCCAGTGCCAGTTCCTGTTTGTTGCATGTTTGATGTTTCGCAGAAACCCCATATCAAACAGAATCCAAACGGGATAAAAACGGATGGAGAATATTTTTGGAATATTTGTGATATTTGGGAAGAAGAATCAACGCGAGACGGTGCCCGAGGGGGCCACGAGCCAGGGGGGCGCACCCTAGGGGGGCAGGCACGCCCCTGACCCTTGTGGGCACCCCGTAAGGCAATTGCTGCTCTTATTTTGCTGCAAGAAAGCTAATATTTGGAAAAATTCATGGCGAAGGTTTCAATCCAATCGAAGTTACGGATATCCGGATATATAAGAAACGGTGGAAGGGCAGAATCAGAGAAAGCAGAAACAGAGAGAGACAGATCCAATCTCGGAGGGGCTCTCGCCCCTCCCACGCCATGGAGACCATGGACCAGAGGGGAAACCCTTCTCCCATCTAGGGAGGAGGTCAAGGAAGAATAAGAAGAAGGGGGGATCTCTCCCCCTTGCTTCAGGTGGCGCCGGAACACCGCCGGGGGCCATCATCATCACCGCGATCTACACAAACACCTCCGCCATCTTCACCAACATCTACATCACCTTCCCCCATCTATATTCAGCGGTCCAGTCTCCCACAACCCACTGTACCCTCTACTTGAACATGGTGCTTTATGCTTCATATTATTATCCAATGATGTGTTGCCATCCTATGATGTCTGAGTAGATTTTCGTTGTCCTATCGGTGTTTGATGAATTGCTATGATTTGTTTAATTTTCTTGTGGTTATTTTATTGTCCTATTGTGCCCTCCGTGTCGTGCAAGCGTGAGGGATTTCCGCTGTAGGGTGTTGCAATACATTCATGATTCGCTTATAGTGGGTTGCTTGAGTGACAAAAGCATAAACTCGAGTAACGGGGTTGTGGCGTATGGGATAAAGGGGACTTGATGCTTTAATGCTATGGTTGGGTTTTACCTTAATGATCTTTAGTAGTTGCGGATGCTTGCTAGAGTTCCAATCATAAGTGCCTATGATCCAAGAAGAGAAAGTATGTTAGCTTATGCCTCTCCCACATAAAACTTGCTATCGGTCTAGTAAAGTAGTCAATTGCTTAGGGACAATTTCAAAACTCCTACCACCACTTTTCCACACTCGCTATATTTACTTTGTTGCTTCTTTATCTAAAGAGCCCCTAATTTATATTTACATGCTCTTTATTATCTTGCAAACATATCCAACAACACCTACAAAGTACTTCTAGTTTCATACTTGTTCTAGGTAAAGCGAACGCTAAGCGTGCGTAGAGTTGTATCGATGGTTGATAGAACTTGAGGGAATATTCGTTATACCTTTAGCTCCTCGTTGGGTTCGACACTCTTACTTATCGAAAGAGTCTACAATTGATCCCCTATACTTGTGGGTTATCAAGACCTTTTTCTGGCGCCGTTGCCGGGGAGTCATAGCGTGCGGTGAATATTCTCGTGTGTGCTTGTTTGCCTTATCACTAAGTAATTTTTATTTGCTGTTCTTAGTTGTTTTCTATCTTTAATTATGGATATGGAACACGAAAAACCAAAAAAATTAGGTTTACTTGCTACTCATGGAGATGGGGAACCTCCTAAAACCCTCGATGCTGGTTATGTGAACAATATCATGTACTACTTTGATAATCCTGAGAAAACCCCATTCAATTATGTAATGGGAGACACGTTGGATCAACGTGAATACTTTAGGGATTATCGCTTGACTCAAAATGGGAAACTATTATGGGATCAAATTCATATGTTGCATTGGTATGCTCGGGAACTATGCTTGAGATATGATTATACTTGTTGCTCTAGGATGAAGGTTCCACACCTTCCCTTTTCATGCAAATTTAATGATGATAAAACCTTGGCTTCTTATGCTAACGGTATATATGATTACTATGATGTGGAACAAATAGAAGAATTCGTTGCTTTTATGGGTGCTTATGAAATTGAATCTTTGTTTAAAGAGTGTGAAAAATCTTGATGATGCTGTTTACAGACCTGAAATTTTTGCTATACTTAAATATTGCTATGAGAACTATGAATTCAATTCTGATATTAATAATTTTATTGAGAAAGTCTCCAGTGTCCAAGAAGAGACTACTATTTTGCAGGAGTCTATGGAAGAAGAAATCGGTGAAACTCTAAGCTCATTGGATGAAAAAGATGACGAGGACAACGAAGAACAAAAGGAGGAAGAGCGTATTAGCTACCCGTGCCCACCTTCTAACGAGAGTAACTCTTCAACTCATACATTGTTTAATTCCCCTTCGTGCTTGCTGAAGGATGATTGCTATGATGATTGTCATGATCCCGTTGATTCTTTTGAAATATCCCTTTTTGATGATGTTTGCTATGCTTGTGGCCAAGATGCCAATATAAATTATGCTTATGGAGATGAACTTGCTATAGTTACTTATGTTAAACATGAAATTGTTGCTATTGCACCCACTCATGATAGTCCTATTATCTTTTTGAATTCTCCCTAGTACGCTATATCGGAGAAGTTTGCCCTTATTAAGGATTATATTGATGGGTTGTGTTTATCTACTACACATGATGATTTTGATAGATATAATATGCATGTGCTTGCTGCTCCTACTTGCAATTATTATGAGAGAGGAACTATATCTCCCCCTCTCTATGTTTCCAATACAATAAAAATGCAAGAAACTATTTATACTATGCATTGGCCTTTACTATGTGTGCATGAATTGTTCTTTTATGACATGCCGATGCATAGGAAGAGAGTTAGACTTCGTCATTGCTTGATATATGTTACTTTGTGCTCACTACTAAATCACATATCATTGTTAATTAAAATTGGCTTTGATATACCTTGGGATCCGGGTGGATCCATTACTTGAGCACTATATGCCTAGTTTAATGGCTTTAAAGAAAGCGCTACCAGGGAGACAACCCATAAGTTTTAGAGAGTCATTTATTTCTGTTGGGTGCTTTTATAAAGTTTAATAATAAAAATAATGTGCCAAGGTTTGCCTTTAGGATGTTTAGATTGCTTGTTGGTTTGTGCGGTGCAGGACATAAACTTTGGCTGTAGTGCGCGATTTTACATTTTTTCCTGGAACGTCAAATGGTTCTGATTCTTTTTGCACTGTCTTTCTATAAAAAATGTTTATTTTTTCTAATTTTGGCAGAAGTTTTGGGGTACCATAAGTATGGTGAATGTTCATATTGCTACAAACTGTTCTGTTTTTGACAGATTCTGTTTTTGATGCATAGTTTGCTTGTTTTGATGAAACCATCAATTTCTATCAGTGGATTAAGCCATGGAAAAGTTATATTACAGTATCTAAAATGCAAAAAAATAATATGAATTGGTTTTCAACAGTACTTAGAGTGGTGATTTGCTTTATTATACTAACGGATCTTACCGAGTTTTCTGTTGAAGTTTTGTGTGGATGAAGTGTTCGAAGATTGAGGAGGTCTCGATATGAGGAAAAGGAGGAGAGGCAAGAGCTCAAGCTTGGGGATTCCCAAGGAACCCCAAGTAATTATTCAAGGAGACTCAAGCGTCTAAGCTTGGGGATGCCCCAAAAGGCATCCCATCTTTCTTCAACAAGTATCGGTATGTTTTCAGATTCGTTTCGTTCATGCGATATGTGCAAATCTTGGAGCGTCTTTTGCATTTAGTTTTCACTTTTATTTTATGCACCATGCTGGTATGAGATATTCCATGGTTAATTTATAGAATGCTCATTGCACTTCACTTAAATCTTTTGAGTATGGCTTTATAGAATGCTTCATGTGCTTCACTTATATCATTTGAAGTTTGGATTGCCTGTTTCTCTTCACATAGAAAACCGCCATTTGTAGAATGCTATTTTGCTTCACTTATATTTGTTAGAGCGTGGGCATATCTTTTGTAGAAAGAATTAAACTCTCTTGCTTCACTTATATCTATTTAGAGAGATGACAGGAATTGGTCATTCACATGGTTAGTCATAAAATCCTACATAAACTTGTAGATCACTGAATATGATATGTTTGATTCCTTGCAATAGTTTTGCGATATAAACATGGTGTTATTAGAGTCATGCTAGTGGGTAGTTGTGGATTTTAGAAATACTTGTGTTGGAGTTTGTGATTCCCGTAGCATGCACGTATGGTGAACCGTTATGTAACGAAGTTGGAGCATGAGGTATTTATTGATTGTCTTCCTTATGAGTGGCGGTCGGGGACGAGTGATGGTATTTTCCTACCAATCTATCCCCCTAGGAGCCTGCGCATAGTACTTTATTTCGATGACTAATAGATTTTAGCAATAAGTATGTGAGTTCTTTATGACTAATGTTGAGTCCATGGATTATACACACTCTCACCCTTCCATCATTGCTAGCCTCTTCAATACCGTGCATTGCCCTTTCTCACCTCGAGAGTTGGTGCAAACTTCGCCGGTGCATCCAAACCCTGTGATACGATACACTCTATCACACATAAGCCTCCTTATATCTTCCTCAAAACAGCCACCATACCTACCTATCATGGCATTTCCATAGCCATTCCGAGATATATTGCCATGCAACTTTCATCATCATCATATACATGACTTGAGCATTCATTGTCATATTGCTTTGCATGATCGTAAGATAGCTAGCATGATGTTTTCATGGCTTGTCCATTTTTTGATGTCATTGGTATGCTAGATCATTGCACATCCCGGTACACCACCGGAGGCATTCATATAGAGTCATATCTTTGTTCTAGTATCGAGTTGTAATATTGAGTTGTAAGTAAATAAAAGTGTGATGATCATCATTATTAGAACATTGTCCCATGTGAGGTTATCAAAAAAAAGAGGCCAAAGAAGCCAAAAAAAGAGGCCAAAGAAGCCCACCAAGAAAATAACAAAAAATAAAAAAATAAAAAATGAGAGAAAAAGAGGGAAGGGCAATGTTACTATCCTTTTACCACACTTGTGCTTCAAAGTAGCACCATGTTCTTCATAGAGAGAGTCTCTTATGCTTTCACTTTCATATACTAGTGGGAATTTTCATTATAGAACTTGGCTTGTATATTCTGATGATGGGCTTTCTTAAATGCCCGAGGTCTTCATGAGCAAGCAAGTTGGATGCACACCCACTTAGTTTCAGTTTGAGCTTTCATACACTTATAGCTCTAGTGCATCCGTTGCATGGCAATCCCCACTCCTCGCATTGACATCAATTGATGGGCATCTCCATAGCCCATTGATTAGCCGCGTCAATGTGAGACTTTCTCCTCTTTTGTCTTCTCCACACAACCTCCATCATTATATTCTATTCCACCTATACTGCTATGTCCATGGCTCACGCTCATGTATTGCGTGTGTCGTGGATTTGTCACGGCAGATGTCCTAGCGAAAGGACTTAGTCGTGGAGCCATCGTTACGAGTTTACTTGAAGGGGTTAAAGCGGACACAAAGACACGAGGGGTTTATACTAGTTCGGCCCCTTCGATGAAGGTAAAAGCCTACGTCTAGTTGTGATGGAATTGATGTGGTCTCGATGGCTAGGGAGCAAACAAGCTTCGCCTAGACTCGAGTTGTGGTTGTCGCTAAACCGCCGCCGGGTCGTCCCCTTATATACACGGGTGACGCCCGTCGGTCCATAGAGTCCCAATCGGTTCATACTCGTATCCCGGTCGGTATCTCTTTATTCCTAACTTACAATACAAGTTACACATCAGGTCGGTTTACGACTATAGATTCTAAACCGACTATAGGCCTTGGGCCTTCATCTGCTTATACCACTAATGAAGTTAACCCGACCCAAGTAGGCCGGTTTATGCCTAGTGGTAATATCCCCAACATTAGGCCCCAGATTGATTTGAACTGGTTCATGTCAATCCTTCACAAAATCTTGTGTCTTGGACATCTTCTGGAAATTGGTAAACCGCCATGTTGTCATCATTTCTGGTTGTTGTAAACCGGCATGACGTCATCATGAAATTTGTCATTTATAACGCCCTCTTTTAATGGCAGCTCCTGGATCCGCGCGCTTGACCTAACTTTGTTGCCTTATAAATAAGACCGAATGGTCATCTCCTTTCTTTTCCCCTCATCTCTTCTTCTTCGTCTTCCTCGCGTCGCCAGCCTTGGAGCTCCACCGCCACCATCGACCTCTGCTTCGTTTTGGGCCGCTGCATCAACCTGAGCGCACCAGAGCACTGCGGTATCGTTCCGCATCTTCTCCGTTCCCAGTAAGCTTTCTCCTCTTCTTGACCTAGATCTGTTCTTAGGGTTCCATGTTCGTGCTGTGTTCGTCACGTGCTCATACTTGTATTCCGATTCTTGGATGAATCTGTAAACTCCCGCTGTGTTCAGTAGTAATCTTTAAGCATCCGCCTGTTATTTCTTATCTAAGCCCATAGATCTCACGCACATACCCGCTCAATGGTTCACTTCCGTTCCGCCTCACTCTTCGGAATATTTTCTGTTTTTTGTGAGCTCGCTGTAGATCCGTGGCTGAAATAAGATCTTTGTGAAACCTGTTTCTGTATACCTAGTTGTCCATAGCTTCAATTTCTTCCGATGCTTGGGTCAGGCGGTTTAACTTATCATAGAAAAAAGTTACTAAACCGGTGTATACCATTAGTCCCCTGGTTGCCGCATTGTGGAAGACCGGTTCATCGTAGTTTAGATCAACACCTTCTTTTACCCAGCGTGTTCTTGAACCGGATCATCTATTTCTTGTAGATCTCGCCATGGCCAAACAAGTGTATGAGTGCAATTGGGTTCCTTCTCGCATCACGGAATCACAGTTGGACGATCTAGTCTTGATCGGCGCTTTAGACAGTAAAGATACGATCCACTGGAGGGTTCCTGGAAATGAATGTCCACCCACCCCCAGGAAGGAGAAGTTGTGGTCTTCGCAGATCACTTGGCCCGGGGCTTCAAACCGCCCGGCTCTAAATTTTACCGAAATGTATTAGCCAATTTTCAGCTCCGTCCACAGGATATTGGCCCCAACTCTGTTACCAATCTATGCCACTTTCAAGTGCTTTCTGAGGTATACTTTCAAGAGGAGCCTTCAGTCGAATTGTTTAGAGATCTCTTTCATTTAAACCGTCGCACTGAATTCACCGATGGCCCCAACACTGAATTGGGCGGTATGTCCATTCAGAAGAGGAAGGAAATCACTTATCCCCACGTCAAACTCCATACTCACCCCAAGGAGTGGAATGCAACTTGGTTTTATTGCAAGGATACCTCCCCTGACAATGAAAATCCCTTGCCTGGTTTCCGTCCGGAACGGCTCAGCAACACGCACCCTTTTCCACAAAGACTAAGCGCCAAGGAAAGAATTAAATACGCTCCGCAACTGTCCAAGCTCCGAGCTTTTATGGCCAACGGCTTAACGGGAATAGATCTTGCATGTTGTTGGATATCATGGAGCATATTGCCTTTGAGCCGGCGCTCCGATTTGATGTGCAAGTATACTGATAGTGTCGATGACCCACTCCGACACACTAAAATCCAACTCCCTAATGACGAAGTCACAGAATCTGTGAAAAAGATGCTGAATGAACCGGAGCACCTCTGTGCTCAAACCGGTCTGCCTCCTTACTGCACCACCAACAAACCGCCAGCGGTAATATTTTAATTGCTCTATTGTTGAACCGGTTACTACTTTATATGTTTGACATTTAATTACTGCTGATCCAGGGCGATAATCCGTTTTGGAGCAAGAAACTTCCTCAAGACAAAACGGAGAAGGCAGGACGGCCAACCCGGCCCAAGATCAAGGTTATCAAGAAACCAGCTCATAAGAGAAAAACCACCGCTTCATCTGACCCAGCCATTGATGATGATGTGGGTAATCCGGATCTTGAGGTAGAACTTGATTCACTTGGCTTGCTTTTTACACGCCTTATTGATGATGATGCTTGTCAGGATGACGCTGAAGCCAGCAATGCGGGTTTCGTTGAGGTAACCATTCTCTCTTCCGATTCAGAAATCTTGCCTTTGCCAAAATTTCGCCGGGCAAACCGGAAAGTTAAATTTTCTCATCCTCTTGCTTATCTGGATTCCCAATTTCTTATGAAGACCCAGCAACACGAAGCTCGCCGCACAACCCGGCACAGTGGTCAGGTAGTTACCTCTGCCGGTTTACCAAACAGTCCGGTTCAAAAACGCCGCTCCGAGGTCTCCGACCTTTTTATTGATTTAAATCGTAAAGCGGGTTTCTTCCGTCAACCTCTTAATCCATCCGACTCCGATTATCAGGTCACTTCTCATTCATCGTCTGGTGAATCGTCAGCCACTCAGCTACCATCTTTGAAAACAGTTGCCGGGTAAGTTAAACTAAACATATGCTTCCAGTATACCGCATAATGGCTTATGCTTTTCCTTGACTTTTTGTTTTTCTTTCAGGGCTAAACCGAAACCAAGCAAGAAGGCCCGCCTGGATAAAGCGGCTGAAGAAGATGTGGCCCCAGAACATGACCAAGCGCCGAATCGTGAAATGTTTACTTCTGAAGATATCCCCAATGATCCTCCTTTGCAAGACAACGTTATTCCCGAAGAAGGGCTTGTTAATACTCCAGCCTCTGCCGATCCGCCTGCCAGCTCTATCCAGATTGAGAAATCCCACACTCCTGCTGACCAAACGGCCGCACCAACACAAACTGGCGAGTCCAAAGATGATGATGTTGTGATTACCGGTGTGGGCCGCTCTGAACCCGGGAATCCTGTCACCCTTACCAAGCATACCATCAAAGAGGATTTTTCCGCTTTGAACAAGGAAAAATGGGATGTTGAACTAGAGACATATGCTGCCCTGAGTGCCCAAGACCTTCACTCCGGCTATTTGAACCGGCTTTACACTAGCCGTGACTGTGAAGCTGGCCTGGTCAAAATGATGAGGGATAAATTTGAGGTAACTTACTTCTTTCCTTGCTGCCATTACCTCCATCCTTCTAGCCCCCAAGGGCCGGTTTGTAACGTTGGTCAAACCGGGACTTGATCCTGAACATTCTTGAAACCGATCGGTATAGCCCGCAAGAACCGGTCTAACTTAGCATAAGTAAACCGGGGCTCCAATAGAGAATTGTCCTTAGAACACAACTTGATCAAATAGCCATTAGCCCCCAAGTGCCAAGTTGAATACTTATATTGAGCTTGGGACTTTGTAATCGAGTAATATATAAAAATTGAAGGTGCATTAGCCCCCAAGTATCAGGCATATAACTTTGTTATATGGTTGATACTTCAACTCCTTGGATCACCTGTGCAAAGCTTAAACGCTGTCTGTATGCAGGCTGAGGTGAAAATCAAGGAGGACCAAGTTGCTGATTTGCAGGAGGCCTTGAAAACCCAGCAGGCTGAAACAGATAAGGCAAAGCAAGAATTAACCAGTGCTTTGAGCACTGCTGAACGGCTGAAAGAAGGCTTCAAGAAAGAGCGGGCTGACTAGGCCACTGAGAAGGCCGGTTTAACCAAAAGAGCGGAAAACGCTGAAGCTGCCCTTAAACCGGTGGTGGATGAACTGACGGCCGTACAGCGGCAAATACACTCCATGACCGCTGCAATCTTTGGTAAGCTCCTTGTAACTTCTGTGATAATTTAAACCTACTGTAGCGTAAACCTGGTTTGAGACCATTCCAATATTGTTGTAGGCACACGTATTGGGCACTTAGGAAATGATGTGCGGAAGAAATTGAAAGCTGCCTACACCTTGGTGGAACAATTGTATACCGGAGCCCAACGGATCATCACCACAGCTTCTCACAATAACCCGGCACCCTCGTTAATCCAGGACACTCTTAGCAAGTTGTCAATGCTTCCATCCCGGATTGAGGAGCTGAAAAAATCCGCTGCCCGAACCGGAGCCATCAATGCCTTAATCCGGGCAAAGGCATGGGTGCCAGATTTTGATCCTGCGGAAGCAGCTCAAGGCTATCCCAACCTGAAAGAAGATGGCTCTGAATTCAACGAAGAGGATTTAAGGGCAATAAACCGTGCAGTGCGCCCTCTGGCTTGCCAACTAGCTGAAGAGGCAGATTTGACGCATTATCAAGCGCAATATAACGAGCAAAACAAGCGAGTGCCTGCCCCAACTGTTGAAGCGGAGAATCTGATACCTCCAATCCGTAAGCACACTTATGCCCCTGATATTGAACCGTCTTCCCTGATCCATGAAGAGGCTGTTTTCCAAGCTTTAATGGGAATCGACTGGACTACTGTTGATTTCCAGCCAATGGGTAGAGACGAGGAAGCTGAAGCGGCGGAGGATGAGGAGCAGGCTTGAACCAAAAACTGGTTTGGAAAGCTGTTTGTGACATCTTCCGAAAAGAACAATGATCTTATTTAGGTACCGTGCTGCCCTGTAATAGGATAGTTAATGCTTCTAACTGGAATATGCCTTCGTGCATAAGTACTGAAGCTTTCGTTTGAAGAACTCCAATTCATATTTCCTGCAATCAGAAAAATTTGAACTTCGGTGGCGGTTATACCGC
The DNA here is from genome assembly GCF_002162155.2 of Triticum dicoccoides. Lineage (NCBI taxonomy): Eukaryota > Viridiplantae > Streptophyta > Magnoliopsida > Poales > Poaceae > Triticum > Triticum dicoccoides. The sequence goes on along the minus strand of NC_041393.1, from coordinate 503,827,966 downwards.
CAGCCAGTTTATGATCCTGATATGTGTATCAGTAATATAACAAATATATGATACATAAATACCTGCCATGTTTGAGTATGAAGCTGGCTTAGCCAAGCCTGAAGCGGCGGTTTTATAAACCATTACCGTCAAAAGAAAAAAGGGTGGGAGAAAATAGCTCCCGTATAAACCGTACTGAATCAATACGAGCCCCCTTGTTACTCCATGATGTTAACAGGAAAAAGGTAAACCGGGCATACTCCTCCGGATTAAAGGGGAATCAAATCCATCGGCTGAATCGGAAAAAAGGTGTTTGTCGACATAAAAGAAATCCGAAAAAAGCAAAGAATAAACAAACCATGAAAATAACATGGAAGAAAAGGTAATGATAAAAACCATTTGCAAAAATATGCTATACTGAGCTGATCAGATGGTATTACCATGGTCGGACAGGATCAAGGCCCCCAATAGGAGTGACAATGATTCAAGTCAGCCAGGTCCCCAAATGATTTGTGGCATATATGCCAGATCAAGAGGCGTGGCAATGGTTCGGGTTCGACCATGCCCCCAAGTGATTTTGTGGCCTTAGGCCGACCAAGAGGCGTGACTGGTTCAGACTTGACCATGTCCCCAAATGATCTGGTGGCTGTCGCCTATCAAAGGGTGTCGCGTTGGTTCGGACACGACCAAGGCCCCCAGTGATATATAAAAAACAAATGTCAAGGGGTAAACCGGAGGCCGCTTTAAACAGAACCACTCCGTGTAACCTCGCATGATGAGAAAGACAGAGACCCCGCTTTAGCTGAGGCTCCGGTTTGATATATCAAAGATAATATATACATTGTCATGATATGTACATAGATAGAGCCGATGGCTCAAGTATAGTAAGGCCGAAGATGAGCTATATTCCACGGCCTGTTGGTCTCCTCCTTTGATGTACGTGAGTCTTTATGCCCTCGAATATCAATGAGATAGTACGACCCGTTGTGCAAATTCTTGCTGACCACGAAAGGTCCCTCCCAAGGTGGGGATAACTTGTGCATATCCGTTTGATCTTGGATGAGTCGAAGCACCAAATCTCCTTCTTGAAAAGTTCTGGTTCTAACCCGGCGACTGTGATAGCGACGAAGATCTTGCTGGTAAATCGCCGAACGGGCAGCCGCTATATCACGCTCCTTGTCCAATAGGTCCAAAGCGTCTTGCCGTGCTGTCTCATTGTCTGCTTCAACATAAGCTGCCACACGAGGCGAATCGTGCCGAATATCACTAGGGAGAACTGCCTATGCTCCATAGACCATGAAAAATGGTGTGTATCCTGTGGACCGGTTTGGCGTAGTATTGATACTCCATAACACAGATGGTAGCTCTTCAACCCAACATCCTGGTGTTCTTTGCAATGGGACCATAAGCCGGGGTTTGATGCCTCGCAAGATTTCCTGATTAGCTCGTTCTGCCTGTCCATTGGACTGGGGGTGTGCCACTGACGACACGTCAAGTCGGATGTGCTCACGTTCACAGAACTCCTTCATAGCGCCCTTGGATAAATTGGTACCATTGTTAGTAATGATACTGTGTGGAAAACCAAACCGGAAAATCACCTTCTTGATGAACTGCACCGCTGTTGCTGCATCACACTTGCTGACAGGCTCCGCTTCAACCCACTTGGTAAATTTGTCAACTGCCACCAAAAGGTGGGTTTTCTTATCCTTGGATCTTTTGAAAGGTCCAACCATATCCAGCCCCCAAGTTGCAAACGGCCATGTTATTGGGATCATCCTCAATTCTTGAGCCGGCACATGAGCACGCCTAGAAAATTTCTGACATCCATCACACCGTTTAACCAAGTCCTCCGCGTCAGCATGCGCTGTCAACCAGTAGAACCCGTGACGAAACGCCTTTGCCACCAGAGACTTTGAACCGGCGTGGTGCCCACAATCCCCTTCATGGATTTCTCTTAAGATTTCACAGCCTTCCTCAGGAGAAACACAGCGTTGAAACGCCCCTGATACACTGCAATGATGTAATTCACCATTGACAATCGTCATAGACTTGGATCGCCGGACTATCTGCCTGGCTAGAATCTCATCCTCTGGTAACTCCCCCCGGTTCATGTACGCAAGATAAGGAACTGTCCAATCCGGAATAACATGCAGAGCTGCCACCAATTGAGCCTCCGGATCAGGAATAGCCAAATCCGCCTCACCTGGGAGCTTGACTGACGGGTTGTGCAACACGTCCAAAAAGACGTTAGGCGGGACCGGTTTACGCTGAGAGCCCAACCGGCTTAAAGCATCCGCCGCTTCATTCTTCCGACGGTCCACATGATCCACTTGATAACCCTTGAAACAACCTGCAATATTATCCACTTCCCGACGATATGCAGCCATGAGCGGGTCCTTAGAATCCCAAGTGCCAGACACCTGTTGAGCCACTAGGTCCGAGTCACCAAAGCACTTAACCCGGCTTAAATTCATCTCTTTAGCCATCCGGAGACCATGGAGCAAGGCTTCATACTCAGCTGCATTATTAGTACAAGGGAACATTAAGCGGAGAACATAACAAAACTTATCACCTCGTGGGGAAGTTAATACGACTCCAGCCCCCGAGCCTTCCAATTGCCTGGATCCGTCAAAATGAATAGTCCAATATGTGTGATCCGGCTTCTCCTCTGGTGCTTGTAACTCCGTCCAGTCATTGATGAAATCAACAAGTGCTTGAGACTTCACTGCCGTCCAAGGCACATACTTCAGTCCGTGTGGCCCAAGCTCTATAGCCCACTTGGCAATCCGGCCAGTCGCCTCCCGGTTCTGTATAATATCACCCAAGGGAGCTGAACTGACCACTATGATGGGGTGCCCTTGAAAATACTGCTTCAACTTCCGACTGGCCATAAAAACACCATAGACCAGCTTCTGCCAATGCGGATATCTTTGCTTGGATTCAATAAGCACCTCGCTGATATAATAAACTGGCCGCTGAACCGGATATTCCTTGCCTGCCTCTTTGCGTTCCACCACAATAGCCACGCTAACTGCCCGAGCATTGGCCGCTACGTATAATAACAGTGGCTCCTTGTCGACCGGAGCTGCAAGAACAGGCGGATTGGCTAACTGCCGCTTCAGGTCCTCAAACGCTTCATCAGCAGCCGGACTCCAAATGAAATGGTCTGTCTTCCTCAGCATTTGGTACAAAGGAATGGCCTTCTCTCCAAGGCGGCTGATAAACCGGCTTAGTGCAGCGATCCGGCCCGCCAAACGCTGAACATCGTTGATACATTTTGGTTTAGCTAGGGATGTAATAGCCGTAATCTTCTCCGGGTTAGCCTCGATTCCTCTTTTAGACACCAGGAAACCCAGTAACTTGCCTGCTGGAACACCAAAGACACACTTGGCCGGATTAAGCATCATCTTGTAAACTCGCAAGTTGTCAAAGGTCTCCTTCAAATCATCCACCAGCGTCTCCTTCTGTCTTGACTTCACTACAATATCATCCACATAGGCGTGCACATTGCGGCCGATCTGTTTATGCAGGCAATTCTGTATACACCGTTGATAGGTGGCTTGGGCACTCTTGAGCCCGAAGGGCATAGATACATAGCAGAAGGCTCCAAAGGGAGTAATAAATGCTGTTTTCTCCTGGTCCTTAACCGCCATCTTGATCTGATGATATACAGAGTATGCATCCAAAAAACTCAAACGCTCACAACCCGCCGTGGCATCAATGATCTGGTCAATACGGGGGAGGGCAAAAGGATCTGCCGGACAGGCTTTGTTAAGATCTGTGTAATCCACACACATATGCCAAGTGCCGTTTTTCTTAAGAACCAGCACCGGATTAGCAAGCCACTCTGGATGGAACACCTCAATAATAAAACCAGCTGCTAAAAGCCTGGCCACTTCCTCTCCGATGGCTTTGCGTCTTTCTTCGTTAAACCGGCGGAGGAACTATTTCACCGGTTTATACTTAGGATCCACATTAAGAGTGTGCTCAGCGAGTTCCCTCGGTACACCTGGCATGTCAGACGGATTCCATGCAAAAATGTCCCGATTCTCACGGATGAACTCGATGAGCGCGCTTTCCTATTTGGGATCCAGGTTGGCACTGATAGTGAACTGCTTGGACGAATCGCCGGGCACGAAGTCAACAAGCTTGGTCTCAGCTGGCGATTTGAACTTCAGATCTGAATCATGCTCTGTAGTTGGCTTCTTTAAAGGGGTCATATCCGCCGGATCAACATTATCCTTATAATACTTCAACTCCTCCGTGGCACAGACTGACTCTGCATAAGCCGCATCACCTTCCTCACATTCCAAAGCGACCCTACGGCTCCCATGAACTGTTATGGTCCCCTTGTAACCCGGCATCTTGAGCTGCAAGTAGATATAACAAGGCCGCGCCATGAACGTGGAGTAAGCCGGCCGGCCAAACAAGGCGTGATACGGGCTCCGGATCTTCACCACCTCAAATGTTAATTTTTCCGACCGGGAGTCGTGCTCGTCCCCAAAAGCCACATCCAGGGCTATCTTACCAACAGGATATGCAGATTTGCCAGGCACCACACCATGGAACACCGTATTCGATGGTCTGAGATCTTTGTCTGTTAAACCCATGCGGCGGAATGTCTCATAGTACAATATGTTAATACTGCTTCCTCCATCCATGAGTACCTTGGTGAATTTATAACCCACCACCTGAGGGTCTACCACTAATGCTAGCTGGCCCGGATTATCAACCCGGGGCGGGTGATCCTCTCTGCTCCACACGATAGGCTGCTCCGACCAGCGCAAGTAACGTGGTAAGGCCGGTTCAACAGAATTCACCGCTCGCCTGTGGAGTTTTCGGTCGCGTTTATCCAAACTAGTTGTGAAAACATGATATTGCCCATTGTTCAACTGTTTTGGCTGGCTCTGATAACCCGACTGCTGCTGCTGCTGCTGGCTGTTTTGATTATTCTGATGATTGTGACCGCCCTGATTGCGACCTGAACCGGAAGCTCCATCGTGATCCGGCCCGTGGAAACCGGATCCAGAACCGCCACCTGATCCGTGATCATACCGGAAAGCATTAGAGTTTTTGAACTCCTGCATGATATAACAATCTTTCCAAAGATGGTTAGCCGGCGCCTCCTTCGTCCCGTGCTTCGGGCAAGGCTGATTCAACAAATAGTTCAAACGGCTTGCGTTAGGATTGGGAGCCCCATTACGATTTGCCGCTTTACCTCTGCGCCGCTGCCCCCTATCCTGTGCATTAGTGTTGGCCACAAAGTCCATGCTGCCATCCGCCTTGCGCTTGCCTCCGTTTCCATGACCCGCTAGTTTGTACTGCTGCTGTTTGGAGTTGCTATTCTTCTTTCCCTTCCCTGCTTGATCATCATCAGGCTCGGGATCCTTGGTACTGTCCAAATCGGCATACTTCACTAAAGCGGCCATGAGAGTTCCCATGTCATTACAGAACCGCTTCATGCGTCCCAACTTCAATTTTAGAGGCTCAAACCGGCAGTTGCCTTCCAGAGTTAGGATCGCAGAGTCAGCATTAATCCTGTCAGACGAGTGCAAAATTTCCGAAACGCGGCGCACCCAACGGGTCGTTGATTCTCCTTCCTCCTGGACACAAGCCGCCAGGTCTACTATGGACTTGGGCTGCTTACATGTATCCTTAAAATTCTGTATAAACCGGGCCCGCAACTGGGCCCATGAGCTGATAGAATTGGGTGGTAGGCTCTTTAACCAAGTACGAGCCGTGCCCTCAAGCATCATGGTGAAGTATTTTGCACATGCGGCCTCATCCACGTCCAGCATTTACATGGCCATCTCATAACTCTCTACCCATGCTTCAGGGGATAAATCAGCGGTGTAATTCGGCACCTTGCGTGGACCCTTGAAATCTTTGGGCAGGCGCACATTACGTAAAGCAGGGATCAAGCAAGGCACTCCCAAAGCGGATGTGACTCCTAGTCCGGCGAAGGTGGTAGAACGAAACGACGTAAGTTGACCCGCATTATCCTGGGCTGCTAACTCGGCCTCCCTTTGTGCTCGGGCCCGGTCCACCACATCCTGCGCATCGCGGACACCGCCTGCCGGGCTATCGCCACAGGCTGCTTCACGGCCTCGCGCATTGCTCGATATGGCGGGTTCATTCAAGCGCCTGCTATAACTCCGGCTTGGACGGGATGTAGAGTGGATCCGATCACGGCTGTACGAATATGCTTCCTGCTGAATCAGCGCAGTCCGAAGAAGCTCCTTAACCCGGCGCGTCTCTATCGCTTGCGGAGAATCCCCTTCGACTGGGATGGCCTCTAACCGTGCAGCGACCGCAACAAGGTTGTCCATAGGATTAGAATAATGACCCGGGGGCGTCTGGACCGGCGGAGGAACCACAATGTTTTGGCGAGGAGGTTCCATCAGGCGAGGTTGGACCGTCGCCCCTGGTCCTGGTGCCTCAATCCGGCTTGTCTCCGGGTACTGCGGCGGATTACTGGGTCCAGCTCCTGGAGTGTGAAAGAGATTTCGGGGGTCAAACCCTAACGGCAGGCGTGATCTGTGCTTTCGCTTCAAAACCTCCTGTGATGCATTCTGGTCAAGCATGAGTTTATAGGCCTGGGCGTCCAAAGCGGCCCGCTCTGCAGCCATCCTATCTTTTTCTGCTGCCAGATCCGCTTTGGCTTGCACGATCTGCTCTCTCACCTTCGCAATTTCTGCATTATGGGCCTCCTGATCCGCCGGATTGTCCTCTGCCATAAGCGCGACGAGTGCATCAAACAGATCAGATAAAACTTGAACCGGCGGGCGCACAAGGCCTCCTGCCCCTGCTGCTGCTGCCGATGCTGATCCGGAGAGTATTGCTGCGGCGGTCGAAGAGTGATTTGCCGCCTGTGTGCCGGCCATGAATATTCCAACCCGGTTGACCTGGCCTGGGGGGTCCGGAATATTGTCGCCATCGGAACAGCCCCTAATCTGGTCATCTTGCAACTGGTACAGCGATTCGGTCTCTCCGGTCGAGGACTCGTCATCGGAATAGACGACGGTCTTGCTACCGCGTTCTGATTCGTCCTCACGCTCTCCTTCGTGGACGACTCCAACGAAGACACGCTTCACGGCCGGTTTAGCCCAGGTAGATCTCGCACGCTGAACTGTCTCGATGAGGTCGGTGCAGATGTCCGGCTCAGGCCCAGGCTCACCGATTTTGCCAATGAAAACGTGTATGCCACCAAAGGGGACCCGGTACCCGTACTCGATCGAATCGGCCTTGGGACCCCATCCTGCGTCCTTGATGTAGATCCTGCCCCGACGACTCTTGGTCATCCGGCCCACAACATAGCCTTCGAGTCCCTTGAGCTTGCCCTCCAAGATCGTCAAACCATCGTGCGATAGCCCCACGGTGGGCGCCAACTGTCGTGGATTTGTCACGGCAGATGTCCTAGCGAAAGGACTTAGTCGTGGAGTCATCGCTACGAGTTTACTTGAAGGGGTTAAAGCGGACACAAAGACACGAGGGGTTTATACTAGTTCGGCCCCTTCAATGAAGGTAAAAGCCTACGTCTAGTTGTGATGGAATTGATGTGGTCTCGATGGCTAGGGAGCAAACAAGCTTCGCCTAGACTCGAGTTGTGGTTGTCGCTGAACCGCCGCCGGGTCGTCCCCTTATATACATGGGTGACGCCCGTCGGTCCATAGAGCCCAACCAGTTCATACTCGTATCCCGGTCGGTATCTCTTTATTCCTAACTTACAATACAAGTTACACATCAGGTCGGTTTACGGCTATAGATTCTAAACCGACTATAGGCCTTGGGCCTTCATCTGCTTATACCACTAATGAAGTTAACCCGGCCCAAGTAGGCCGGTTTACGCCTAGTGGTAATATCCCCAACAGCGTGAAAGTTGAAAAGGTTTGAGAACGTCAAAAGTATGAAACAATTGCTTGGCTTGTCATCGGGGTTGTGCATGATTTGAATATTTTGTGTGGTGAAGATGGAGCATAGCTAGACTATATGATTCTGTAGGGATAACTTTCTTTGGCCATGTTATTTTGAAAAGACATGATTGCTTTATTAGTATGCTTGAAGTATTATTGTTTTTATGTCAAATGATAGACTATTGCCTTGAATCACCCGTGTTTTAATATTCATGCCGTGATTAGATTACATGATCAAGATTATGCTAGATAGCATTCCACATCAAAAATTATCTTTTTTATCATTCCACATCAAGAATCAACGCGAGACGGTGCACGAGGAGGCCACGAGGCAGGGGGGCACCCCAGGGGGGCATGCGCGCCCCTGACCCTCGTGGGCACCCCGTAAGGCGGTTGCTTATCTTCTTTTGCCGCAAGAAAGCTAATTTTTGGAAAAAATCATGGCGAAGGTTTCAATCCAATTGGAGTTATGGATCTCCGAATATATAAGAAACAGTGAAAGGGCAGAATTAGAGAACGCAGAAGCAAAGAGAGACAGAGAGACAAATCCAATCTCAGAGGGGCTCTCGCCCCTCCCATGCCATGGATACCATGGACCATAGGGGAAACCCTTCTCCCATCTAGGGAGGAGGTCAAGGAAGAAGAAGAAGAAGAAGGGGGGCTCTCTCCCCCTTGCTTCCAGTGGCGCCGGAACATCGCCGGGGGCCATCATCATCACCACGATCTACACCAACACCTCCGCCATCTTCACCAACATCTCCATCACCTTCCCCCATCTATATTCAGCGGTCCACTCTCCCGCAACCTGCTGTACCCTCTACTTGAACATGGTGCTTTATGCTTCATATTATTATCCAATGATGTGTTGCCATCCTATGTTGTCTGAGTAGATTTTGTTGTCCTATCGGTGATTGATGAATTGCTATGATTGGTTTAATTTGCTTGTGGTTATGTTGCTGTGCTATTGTGCCCTCCGTGTCGCGCAAGCGTGAGGGATTCCCGCTGTAGGGTGTTGCAATACGTTCATGATTCACTTATAGTGGGTTGCTTGAGTGACAGAAGCATAAACCCGAGTAAGGGGGTTGTGGCGTATGGGATTAAGGGGACTTGATGCTTTAATGCTATGGTTGGGTTTTACCTTAATGATATTTAGTAGTTGCGGATGCTTGCTAGAGTTCCAATAATAAGTGCATATGATCCAAGAAGAGAAAGTATGTTAGCTTATGCCTCTCCCACATAAAACTTGCTATCGGTCTAGTAAAGTAGTCAATTGCTTAGGGACAATTTCACAACTCCTACCACCACTTTTACACACTCGCTATATTTACTTTATTGCTTCTTTATCTAAACAGCCCCTAGTTTATATTTACATGCTCTTTATTGTCTTGCAAACCTATCCAACAACACCTACAAAATACTTCTAGTTTCATACTTGTTCTAGGTAAAGAGAACGCTAAGCGTGCGTAGAGTTGTATCGGTGGTCGATAGAACTTGAGGGAATATTCGTTATACCTTTAACTCCTTGTTGGATTCGACATTCTTACTTATCGAAAGAGGCTACAATTGATCCCCTATACTTGTGGGTTATCATCGACGACCCATAGGAGGCCCATGGATCCTACGGCCCGTAGCAGGGTCAAGGTTACGACGGTCCGTATATGGCCCATGGTTGTTGTGGCCACTAGCAAACCAGGGAAAAAGAAGACTAGGAAATAAATAAGCCCGAAACTAACGCTAGGCTATTAAGGCCATTACACAGATTACATCCACTGGGCATCAAAGATCGCCACCAGTGCAAATATAGGGAACACCTACACTATACAAAAATTGCTTGCTGTTTTCATCAGCCGGTGGCTACACGTTAAGAACAAATTTTGTATCACAACAAAACAAATTACAACTATAAAACAAAAGGAAGATTGGCATAAAAGTTAATAGTCTGGCAGATAAATGCACCACCAGAAGTTCAGAAGCTCAGTTCATTTGACCTGACTGTTATGTTTTCATGCTGTATTTTCTGATGGAGCACCATAACCTTCGCCTTCATTTCTCCTAGGCTCCTGAACAACATAGCAAATGTCTGATAGTCTGGTTTCAAAACCATGCATATCTTGATGCCATCGAACAATGTCTGTCCTTGTTTCACAAAGGGTCTCTGTTAGGGAATGGACTTGTGTCTGGAGCACAAATATAACATTGTTTTGAGCTTGCATATCTTGATCATGAGGCAATTTGGACGAGATTGCCTTAACAACAAACCCAGTATTACGCAGGAAAGTGCTTTTGGCATTGTTAGTGGACAGGTACTGGCCCGCTACAACAAGAGCTGACATTGCAGTTATAGTTGCCTCACCACATTCTGAAGGTGGCGGTTCCACCATTTTTTCCATAGCTTGCTGAAAAGTTGAGTTTTTACATTAGTGGTACCAGAGTAGAAGATATTGAGGAAGCAAAACCAAACAAAATAGCTTTGGTCTATATACAGAACTTATTCTAGTGAACCCATGTAAAATATTTGTTGTATTTTACTGCAAAGTACATAATAAAACCAGGTTCCAAACATATGACCATGTACCATGGCTAATGTATTGTCTATTTCTGCACATTATATTGACAGCTAAGGATAAAGACACAAAGTTTATAATATGGTAAGCATAGTATGACATCATTCATATAAAAAAACAACTGAGAACAGACAAACATGCAATTGTAACGTTGTGTGGGCAAGTCCAGCATGGAACTAGATTACAGGTCAAGATCAAAGGAACATCACTCCTCTCTTTTAAACCTTGTAAGGTGCAATGATACACTAAGACAATTGCGTATAAAATTGAAAAGAGTAATAGACATTGGCTGCAAACCATGCAGCTCAAGGCACAAGTCAGAGTAAGTAGTAGTTAAAAGGCATGAGGATTAAGGAATTACAACAGCGGCTTTGACTGGTGTAGTCATGCCCTTCTTCTTGCTGGTGTGACAGTCCTTGAAGATTTCCATAGCATTTGGTTCAGGTACTTTTTGGACCTTGCGGGCTTTCCTGTACATTTGGGACAAGTCAATATAGATCTAATAATATGGTACAATGAAAAGAGTGAAACAACAACTAATTACAAGAGCCTTGTAGTGTGCAATATTGCTACGAGATCCTGTCGTCTGTTGGAATTTCACTTTCGTATGGTTGGCCTTGTTCTTTGAATAGTTCACCTACAAGAAGATAGATTTGTGTGGCACATGCATTAATAGGACTCCAACATGTGATTTGATCACATATATATAATGTACCTGATACTTCGCATCAGACCAGTGTTTAACGAGGCCTCTCCATTCTTCATCCGATATATTTTCCACTGGAGATGTTTGGGCAAGTTCACTGTTAGCCTTGCCTTCAAAGTGAGTTTTCCTCAAGTTATACCGATACTGTCACAGAGCAGACTTGAAAACATGATTGCAAGCTTGTCTGGTTGCATCATCTTGGCTATCCAACTTGAACCTCATCTGTTGAAAATTATGGGAGTTTAATTATCAGCAACCTAGAAAGTATGGGACAAAGCAAGACGATATTACTAGTTTCCATACATAACCATACTTACAGATAAATGGTTGAGGAAGGTGTTGAACTGGGTTTCGTCTTTGTCATTCCTGTACTGAATCCATGTTGGGAGGATACGTACATGACACCTAACGGCAACCGCTGCCTGTGATACTAACTTGGCTACTCTGTAGTATCACGTGGCCTTTTTAAACCTGCCCCAAAACGGATCTCCATTCTTCCTCCTCTAGATTTAGTTAACCTATCGAGCATTATCCCTGATGTTTGTTTCCTCTTGCGCCTAGGTGCTAGTCCAACAACGAACATAGGAAGTGTCAATGTACATCAAACTGTGAGACTACATATAAAGAAGCATGCAAGTGTAACTTGACTCCAACAACTACCTTCTTGCTATTCAAGCTCACAAAGTTCATCTGATCTTGCCAACTTATCTTGTGTCAAGAGTTCTTCGGAAGTAGTGTTAGGTGGTAAGGGAGCTTGGGAACATGCTGTTAGCTGAGTTGACCAACGAGTAAATCGTGCAGCAGGTGGTACCGTGGAAGGTGTTGCAACAACTAGGGTTGTCTCTCCTTGTTTGGTGGCAGCTATTCATTTCCGTTTGGCTTGTTCTGCAGCTCGTGTAGCACGGGATACCCTCTTTGTACAATTTTCCACTAAACTATGACCTTTTATTGCACCATCAGTACATGCAGAATCAGCAGGATTCTTCCGCTTCCCTTTCCCTGCATTCTGTCTTGCTTCCTCTTTCTCTGTGCCATGTTAAGTCAAGCCGACAAGAAAATGAATAACAATTTTGTTCTTCAGAACAAATTGATGCGTGATACAGACTAACTGAACTTTGATGTTAGACAACCACATGATAGGAGGATGTAATATGTACGAAAAACAGGACGACATGAGATAACCAAAACTATGATGTGTAAACTAAGCAGAAGACATTTCACTAAATTAGAAGCAATGCAATGGAAGGTAGACACCATATGAAAGTTGCTACAAATATTGCTCTGCCAGGTTAACAGTGTCTCATCATAAATGGCGTTTAAACAAATGTGAATCAGTACAAGAAATAAATCATATGCAAGATGCAAACAACGTCACACTACCAAGTTAAAGGTCTCTCGTCATTAGTGCCATTGCATATTCACATCATTGCATATTCACATCTTATGATGTGTAAACTAAGGAGAAGGCATTTCAACAAATTAGAAGCAAAGAAAGCTAGACACCATATGAAAGATGCAACGAATATCACTCTACCAAGTTAAAATTGTCTCATCATAAGTGTCATTTCAACAAATTAGAAGTAGTACAAGCTAGAAAAGAATGCGAGATGTAACCTATATCACACTCCCAAGTCAAACGTGTCTTATGATAAGTGATTGTTGCAGGTTACACAACAGTAGTACTTTGATGTAAGAACATGGTGTGATAGACAAATATTGTATGTTCTAGAAACAGGAACACATGTCTTATTCACAAGTATAATGTGGAAAGTAAGCAGATGAAATTCAACATAATTAGAAGCAATACAAGTTAGACATCATACATAACATGTAACCACATATAACATTGCCAAGTTAGAGGGAGAACCTGTGATGGTGCACTAGGGAGACGTGCTCATCATCAACACAGCTACGTTGAGTGTCTATGCATGTGTTTTCTTGGAAATCATCTTGGGGGGATGGAGGAGTAGAATATGTAGAGGCCCTCTGTTTGGAAGGAGCACCTTTATCCGCTGCCTTGCTAACTTCCTTCTGCTTTATTGGTTTTGAATTGTCAAGTAAAATCGATAAGAAAAAGCAATAAAATTCACTCTTCAGAACTCATTCGTGCATGATACTGACAATCACTAGTTTGATGTAAGGCAAACACATGATTCCAGGATGGAATAATACGGAAAACAGGACGGCATGGCATATTCGCAACTGGTTGTGTAAACTAAGCAGAAACCATTTCAACAAATAAGAAGCAATGCAAGCTATACACCACATGAAAGATGCAACCAATATGACTTTGCCAAGTTAAAAGCGTCCCATCATAAATGGCATTTCAACAAATTAGAAGCAGCGCATGCTATAAATCATATGAAAGATGCAACTAATATCACACAACATACACTAAAGGTGTCTCGTCATATTGATTGATGCGGGATACAAAAAAACAGTAGTTTTATGTAAGGACATGCTTAATAGACAGATGTACTATGTACTAAAAACAAGAAGGCATGTCACGTTAACATGTATAATGTATAAACTAAGCTGAATAGCACATGCAATTTAACCAGATTGGAAGAATTACAATCTAGACACCATATGCAACATGCAACCACATATCACGCTGCCAAGTTAGAGCAAGCACCTGCGATGCTAGTGTAGGGGAAATGCAGTAATCAACTATAGAGGTACGTTCACTATCTCCATCTAGCCTTTCTGTTTCTTGAGAATCATGTGAGGAGGCTGACGCTGCATTCTTTAAATGAGGATCTTTTCTCATAGTTATCCACTGGCCTGACTGCCTCATCATAAGTGATTGATGAGGGATACGCAAGTTCGACGTAAGAACATGGTTAATAGAAAGATGTACTAGTATGTACCAAAAACATGAAGGCATGTCATTTTCAAAGGTATAGTGTGTAAGCTAAGCAGATGTAATTTAACCAAATTGGAAGCAATACAAGCTAGACATCTGGCTGGAGTGGTGAGCATGATCATCTAGGACCTGAGAGCCTAGTGGGAGGCGGGCTGCTTCGCCACCATCGTGGCTTTTTAGTTGGCTTCTAGGTGATGTATGTCTGTGCTGGGCTTGTCACTGGCTCGGCCAGTGCCCTGACTAGCTATTTGACTTTTGGTGCTCCCAGGATGGTGGTTCATGTAAAAAATATATTTCCTTATCTTAATAAAGACCGACTTTGGCCTTTAGAATACAAGCTAGACACCATATGCAACATGTAACCACATATGACACCGTGAAGTTAAAGCAAGCAACTGGGATGGTGGTTCACGGTGAGCGAGATCATCAACTCCAGAGCTACGTTTACCGTCTCCATCTGTTGAACATCCAACCTTTAAAGCAAAAACACGTGTCCTGCTTGCCCGCGAAGCAAGCAGGAGCGACTTCTCTCTTTTATTTTGTGCTTCTGTCATGGCAGAGTCTGAAATACCCATGCATAAAAACACAATAGTGAGAGTATGGGTGAAGTGTGGGCAGAAATAGTGCATTGTAAAAGTAGAAGATAGCAGGTGGCTGAAAAATAAATGACAGGGGACATATGATAGCTCTACAACATTGCATGGCAAACAAAATTAGATTCTACTCTGTATGATTTTGTAATATATGAGCATGGGGATGGCTGGGAAATGCAGGTACTCCTCCAGCACACCACCACGTGTGATCCTATCAAAATAATAGTCAGCTGAAAATAAATAGGTCAGTTGATTTTTTTATGAACTGTCCGATCTATAGGGAATGGGCAGATGGCCTTCGTCTACCTCCCGCCAGTCACTGTTGATGATCTTTCTCGATCTGCCAGCGACCACCGGCCCAGACCCCTGCCTCCACCGCCCCGCCCTCCCCTCGACCTCACACCCCCGCCATGCTTGGCAGCGCCCCCAGGCCATCCCTTTAATCTCGGTCGACCTCCAGATCAGGCGCCAGCAGCTCTAGGACCCACACGCCCCTAAGATAAACACTGAGGCGCTGCTTCCCTGACATAATAGACGGACTAGCGCCTATTATGCCGGGGAATGCTTCCATTAATTGGGAATCAACTGACCAGGAATTGAAATCTAGGAGGGCGACGGACCTCTAGCTAAGGTGAAAGAGTATATGAGGAGAAACCTTGTGCATCACGAGTTACTAGGAACATTTAGTATCAACAAGAAAGCAGTCAACTAGTGTCTTCTGTGGGATGAATACCGTGCAAGCAGACACGTAAGATTTGCATGAAAAAGGGAAGAGGAATACCATTTTCTGTTGCCGGTGTGGTCTCCTCCATATGTCGTGGCGATCTTCTTCTTTTTGCCAGGGGAACCGATGTTTTGGAGGAGGTGCAGGCTAGGATGAACCCATGGCCAAATTGTTGACTATGTTGCCGTGGCCGTATGCCGGCGGAGGGGAAGCAGATCCGAGGCAGCGAAGGATGGCGTAGCAGGAACAACTTCGGTGCGGTGAACGATGGCGAAGTTGGAGCGGCAGCGATGAGGCACAGGACATCATGGTTGAACTGGCTCGGGTACGGATGGCTCAGCCTCAGCTTCAACTACTAGCCGTGGAGGGTGTGGCGGTTGAGGTTGTGGTGGACGACGACGTCGGGGTATTGGCTCCGGCGTGATGGAGGAGGGCGACCGTTGATGGGTGGGATAGGGTGGAGGACAGAGGATGCCGGGGTTTCGCGGCTGGTGGAGAGGTAGTTTTGGCGCCCACAGAGTACGAATGGGGAATCGAACAGGAGGGGGGGGGTCGGGGGGGAGCTAAGGGAGAACCATGTTTCGGTCTCCGACGCGCTTGTTTTTGGCGTTTTTGAACAGATGGGACGCGTTTGTTTGAAATTTGGGGAAAATACAAACTTTACCCCCCTCTTAAATTTTGGACCAACTACGGGTCGGGGGTAGGATGGTAATCCCAGGTGTCCCAAATAGTGGGCGTGAGCAATTTCGACCGCGCGCATGTGTGCTTCGGCCATTACATATGAATGTTTTTCGGAGGCGGTTGTGTGGCGTCTAGATGAAGCTACAAACCTACCCCGGTTTAGACCTTTGGACGTCGGGCTGGTAGGTTTCACGGGTCAGAGTTAGAAAAGTAATTTCCATCTACTACCAAACATTGGTCTCACGCGGTTTCAGGCGAGTAGAGGCTCTTTGGCGCTTCGTTCGAAATTTTGAAACAGAAGCATTCACGTTTAGATTACTCTTGAACTTTGAGGATTGACCTAAATAGGCAACGTTAAATTTGACCTTGTATGTTTGAAAACCTCATTAAATTATCCCTTCTTTTTAAAAGTTTGACATTTAAAAATCCTATAACTAAGATTATTTTGGAATGGAGGAGCTAAATTTGAATCTATTTTGTACACGACTATATATGCTATTATGTACAAAATCAGAGCAAAGATTGGTGCCCCCATAATTTACGTATGATTTACAAATGCCATGATATCGAATTCAAATAATTGAATGGACTTCATGCTGAATTCAATTTTTTAAACCACCTTAAGTTGAGTTCAAATGTATGCTAGTTCATAGCTAGCTATTTATAATGTTCATTGTGTAACTTCCGTATGTATAATGGGCTTTACACACACAACATGAACTATACTCACGTTTATATTCGATTGCTAAATGGTGCATTGTCTGGAGTTCAAAATACTAACTATGTGGATCAATTATGTCGAATAATAACATAGACATGCTCAAATTTGATAGAATCTAGATGTCTAATGGATCAATGACCGTTCCTTACGCGAATTGCAAATATCATGATCCCATCCTAATATTTGGATACAATTTATATCTTTAATCAATGTGTACATCAGTCTTTTACGTGTAGTTTCACTCTCCATTGGTGGTCTCTCACACATGCTCACACACTCTCTCCCGAGGTGTCTTTCTCGCAGACATGCTCTGGATATAACCCTCCCTCCCTCTCATAACCATTTACGACTGTTTTCACTAGCCTTTATCACAAGGACTCTTCCTCTCACAAGTACACACACGCACAATCCCCATCGACCATTTCTATATACATAGACCTGCCTACGTGTCTACTGTACGCACATTATCTTTAGGCCTGTCTCTCACGCATTGTCTCACACGTCTCTTCCTAATCGACGAGTATGATTCTAGCAGAGCATTATGTAGGATGCCCCTTAAAGTTAGGTTGGATGAATAGTAATATCAGAGATAAGGGGTTACCTTAGTCCGAGAACCCAGGGTTACAAATCCTAGCCGGCTTTGTCAGTGGACACATAGTCCTTCACAATTATGCTATCTTTGTCTTGTACGACAAGTCATCCATGGGTCTCCCTAAATGTGTCATGGGCCGACCAATGTGGTGCAGGATAGAACCGAACCAAGGGCCTCACCTCAACCCACCGAACCTCACGTGGTGACACACCCTCTGCCCCCAGGTCTCGTTATCTTCTCACACCCACACATACCAACACAGACACCACACACAAAAAAATCTCCTCGTGCCTCTATCCCCTTCCCCCTTGCATATACACACTCAAGGGAATCTCTCACTGTGACATCATATTAGTCTCTCTCCCTCTCTCCCTCTCTCTCTCTAGACCTCTCTCATTTCTTGTGCTATCTCTCCCATGCCCCCTTCCCCCGCCAGCCCCTCTATCCATGCCTCTCTCGAATATGTAATACACACACATACCTCTCTAGGCCCTGCCAAATGCATCAACTACACATTCAGACATGTTACATCACGTACCCCATTGATCTAAAAAGCCCTCTCTTCACGTTTATTTCACATACAACATTCCTTTTGAATAAAGTGTGGCCAAAAAATTATTTTGGAATTTCTACATATATACAACATTACAAAGTTATATGGAGGAGTATGAACATTAATTTGCATTGCATGGCACCCACAATGATATTTATTCCGCACTGTGAATTTTTATATTTTTATACTATATATAAAGTTAGTCATAATAAAGAGAAACTAAGAGCATCTCTCTCTCCATCGCATAGACCCCCTCTACACCCCTTTCACGTACACACACAAACTATCTCTAGGTCCTCTAAAAGTAAGCCCCCAGCACATTCACGCATGTTTCATCTTTATATAGTGACGATCATTGTATTTGGAGTGAAAGCACGATACATACATTGGACTTCAGAATCCACTCATTACGGTCACCATTTATGTTTTGTGGTTATTATAGAGTCACGGGCTCACCGTACAACTCTGTATTTGCTCAAGACACGACTAGTTGACTAGTTAAATGCTCCACGTGGCACCTCTAGTGTTGCATCACATTATCTCACTACCATTGGGCTCACTTGTCGGCTTGTATCTACTCTTTTACAATCTTTTAAAAAGTAGAGTTGGTGATGATGGTCTGCCTACCATCCTGCAATATAGGCCGTTCTGATTTATATCTGACGTATAGGAAGGAAACTATGGCAATTTTTCAAAAAGGTACCCACAAACCTCTCCACATTTGCAAATAAGGCCTTCCCTCGTTCATCCTTTTCTCTCACAAGATAAACTAGTTATACAAATGCATCTTGATGTTATGTGCAATGCACGGGCATCTTGCTAGTAAGAATAAAAACAAACGACAAAAAATATTGGACAGTGGTTCGAAGTCATGACCGCGGGCACAACGGACAACGTGGCCTTGTATTGGTATGTTGAGTCGTCTGTTTTAACACATAGGGGCTGGTGTGGTGATTATACACACACGCACGCATGCACACGAACTGCATGCACGTAACACTCACATGAACACATGCAGCCACGCACGTATGCAACACTCACACGTACACACGCAACCACACATGCACGCAACACTCACATGCACACACGCATGCATGCATGCATGCACACACCACACGACCAACACACACTCTCACGCTCAAGTGCTCAACCTACATGTGCATGCGCACACATCAGGCCCCGACAGACACATACACAACCAGGTGATTCCTGCGCACGGGTTGGAGTCTTGTGCTTCCAAATCTCAGCTCCCCCACTTTCGTTTCAGGGCTCAAGACGCCAACCATTAACGTCAAAACTTATCAAGCTCTGCTTTTTGTGGTGATCAAGCAACAACACTCAGGGAAATCCAACAAAATAGTCCCCATGTCAATGGTGGCATGTAAAAACACACAGTACAATGTTCAACAAACTGCAAACTAAATAGCGCGTAGAAACACGCATGTATGGATCAACCCAGGCACCAGGCAGGCTGATCAAATCGGCTTCGACCATGGGGCTTCGGCACAACGGGCATGGGCCTCCGGCTGGCGTCCTCCAGCTATAGACAAGGCACTCACAGCACACCATGGCGTGTTGAAGCAAGCAGGCATGAGGCTGAATCAGGCTCAATCTGGGCCAGTTCAAAGATGTACATTATTGTGAGACCACAATCATGTGAACTGATGATGAAGAAACAACGGTGTGAAGTTTGAACAACTCAAGAAATGTACCTGATTCAGATGTCCAAGGCTAGCAACTTTGACCCCTTTCATGTCATCTTCATATATAACATTTATTTATGTTCAGGCAATTTAATTGATCCCTTCTCCTGCCTAAATCCGTAGTGAAGAAATATAAGAGTCACTCCAAAGTCACTAATAGCAGAGAACAAACGAAGAGATTATTGTAGGGTACGAAACCACCTCAAAGTTATTCTTTCTGCTCGATCTATTCAGGAGTCCGTAGTAAAATAACACGAAGCTATTCTTTCTGTTCAATCTATCATATAGTTCGTACTAGAATAACACCTTAAGACACAAATCAACCAAAACCCTAATGTCACCTAGATACTCCAATGTCACCTCAAGTATCCGTGGGCATGATTATATGATATGCATGACACAATCTCAGATTCATCTATTCAAACCAACACAAAGTACTTCAAAGAGTGCCCCAAAGTTTCTACCGGAGAGTCAAGACAAAAATGTGTGCCAACCCCTATGCATAAGTTCACAAGGTCATTGAGCCTGCAAGTTGATCACCAAAACATACATCAAGTAGATCACGTGATATCCCACTGTCACCATAGATAAGCACATGCAAGACATATATCAAGTGTTCTTAAATCCTTAAAGACTCAATCCGATAAGATAACTTCAAAGGGAAAACTCAATCCATTACAAGAGAGTAGAGGGGGAGAAACATCATAAGATCCAACTATAATAGCAAAGCTCGCGATACATCAAGATCGTGCCACCTCAAGAATGTGAGAGAGAGATCAAACACATAGCTACTGGTACATACCCTCAGCCCCGAGGGTTAACTACTCCCTCCTCATCATGGAGAGCGCCGTGATGATGAAGATGGCCACAGGTGAGGGATCCCCCTCCGGCAGGGTGCCGGAATGGGCTCCTAAGAGGTTTTTGGTGGTTACAGAGGCTTGCGGCGGCGGAACTCCCGATCTATTGTGTTCCTCGATGTTTTAGGGTATATGGACATATATAGGCGAAAGAAGTCGGTCACGGGAGCCACGAGGGGCCCATGAGGGTGGGGGCACACCCAGCGGGGTAGGGCGCGCCTCCCTGCCTCGTGGCTTCCTCGAAGCTTCCCTGATGTCTACTCCAAGTCTCCTGGATTGCTTCCGTTCCAAAAATAACTCTCTTGAAGGTTTCATTCCATTTGGACTCTGTTTGATATTCCTTTTCTTCGAAACACTGAAATAGGCAAAAAAAACAACAATATGGGTTGGGCCTCCGGTTAATAGGTTAGTCCCAAAAATAATATAAAAGTGCTTAGTAAAGCCCATAAACATCCAAAACAGATAATATAATAGCATGAATACTTCATAAATTATAGATACGTTGGAGACGTATCAATAGTCTACATGCACAATTTATCTTAGGCACCCCAATAGTTCGTCCACTACACATTCACGCATTTCATATCTTTCTACATCTACGGGAACCTACAAAAGGGTTAACATAAATTGCCTCTCTCTCTCCTCCCTGATTTTCATGGTGGTGGGCCCCTCCCTCCACCCAATCTAGAACCAACAGCTCACACATTTCACATTATGTTAATTACGTAACCGGGATTACGTAGGTGTAGCATTACTCATATACCTGGCCATACCTCGGGCCGGGCCGGGCTTTGGTCCGGGCCTAGCCAAGCCCGACACAAAAAACCCAGGCCCGGGCCCGACCCGACCATCGGGCCCAGCCCGACCATCGGGCTTGTTTTCTAGGCCCGAGCCCGGCCCGAACATGTAAAAGCCCGTCGGGCTCCGGGCCGGCCCGGCCCGACCTTCACAAAAACGCAAAAATGATGGGCCCGGGCCCGACCCGGCCCGGCCTTCGGGCTCAAAATCTAGGCCCAAGCCCGGCCCGGGGGCGGCGTCGGGCCGGCTCGGGTTGGAGTTTTTCGTGCCGGGTCAGGCCGGGCCGTTCGGGCCGGGCTGCCCATGACCAGGACTAATTACTCATCCTAAAAACCCAACTAAGCCAACCTCCCAGCATATCGTGTGGGAAAAGACCCGGCCGCGCCGTTTTAGACGGGATTACTGGATTACTACTAGTAGTATCGATGGATCGTGCGAAGCACCAAGTTTTTTTTCTTTAGGGGGCGAAGCACCTAGTTTAAAAGGAAAAAGGCGGTACACTCACAGCACCCCTGTCGCGGTCGCATTGCACCCACACAGGTTCGGTCCTGCACACGGCTCACGTAAACGGAATGCGCTTCGGCTTGCCTCTCCACTGACACGTGGGAATGCACTTGGACAAACCGACCATGCGCCAAACT
>NC_041393.1:503766546-503805796 GCF_002162155.2 Triticum dicoccoides | reverse complement strand
TCCAAATCCCAAATTCAACCGCCCTTCGGCCAACTAGCCAGTAATATTCCCCCCGCCCCCCTCCACTCCATTCGCCCCGCCAAAGCAGCCCTCCCCGCTGCGCTGATACGTCGGTGTCGCGGTTCGTCGAGGGGACGCACGACTATCCTCGCGCTCCCACAGTACGCTCTCGTAGACTGCCGTCCTCTAGCCGCGCCGCCATCGCTGGCGACATTCTTGTGGAGGCGCACAACGGTCAGCACCACCACCGCTGGCGACATTCATGTGGAGACGCACGGCGGTCAGCTTCTACCATGGTACACGCATTCTAGACTGAGGCCCCGTGCATGTCAGTATAACGTCGAATGTTAGCTGATAGATGATACGTCTCCAATGTATCTATAATTTTTGATTGTTCCATGCTATTATATTACCCGTTCTGGATGTTTATGCGCTTTACTTTACACATTTATATCATTTTTGGGACTAACCTACTAACCGGAGGCCCAACCCGTATTGCTGTTTTTTTTTGCCTATTTCAGTGTTTCGAAGAAAAGGAATATCAAACGGAGTCCAAATGGAATGAAACCTTCGGGAGCGTGATTTTTGGAACAAACGTGATCCATAGGACTTGGAGTGCAAGTTAAGAAGCAGTCGAGGCGGCCACGAGGGTGGAGGGCGCGCCCCTATCTCGTGGGCCCCTCGGGCAACAACCGACCTACTTCTTCCTACTATATATACCCACGTACCCCGAAAACATCAGGGGAGCCCACGAAAAACTATTTCCACCACCGTAACCTTCTGTATCCGCGAGATCCCATCTTGGAGCCTTCATCGATGCTCCGCCGGAGGGGAAATCGACCACGGAGGGCTTCTAAATCAACATCATAGCCCCTCTGATGAGTTGTGAGTAGTTTACCACAGACTTTCGGGTCCATAGTTATTAGCTAGATGGCTTCTTCTCTCTTTTTGGATCTCAATACCATGTTCTCCTCGATCTTCTTGGAGATCTATTCGATGTAACTCTTTTTGTGGTGTGTTTGTCGAGATCCGATGAATTGTGGGTTTATGATCGAGTTTATTTATGAGAAATATTTGAATCTCCTCTCAATTCTTTTATGTGTGATTAAGTTATCTTTGCAAGTCTCTTCGAATTATCAGTTTGGTTTGGCCTACTAGATTGATCTTTATTGCAATGCGAGAAGTGCTTAGCTTTGGGTTCAATCTTGCGGTGTCCTTTCCCAGTGACAGCAGGGGCAGCAAGGCACGTATTGTAATGTTGCCATTGAGGATAAAAACATGGGGTTTATATCATATTGCACGAGTTTATCCCTCTACATCATGTCATCTTTCTTAATGCCTTACTCTGTTCTTTATGAACTTAATACTCTAGATGCATGCTGGATAGCGGTTGATGTGTGGAGTAATAGTAGTAGATACAGGCAGGAGTCGGTCTACTTCTCGAGGACGTGATGCCTATATACACGATCATGCCTAGATAATCTCATAATTATTCGCTTTTCTATCAATTGCTCGACAGTAATTTGCTCACCCACCGTAATACTTATGCTATCTTGAGAGAAGCCACTAGTGAAATCTATGCCCCCCGGATCTATCTTTTATCATATAAGCTTTCAATCTACTTTTATTTGCATCTTTACTTTTCCAATCTATATCATAAAAATACCAAAAATATATTTATCTTATCATACTATCTCTATTAGATCTCACTTTCACAAGTGGCCGTGAAGGGATTGACAACCCCTTCATTGCGTTGGTTGCGAGTTCTTTGTTTGTTTGTGTAGGTGTGTGGGACTTTTGAGGAGCCTCCTACTGGATTGATACCTTGGTTCTCAAAAACTGAGGGAAATACTTACGCTACTATTGCTGCATCACCCTTTCCTCAAGGAAAGCAAACGCAAGCTCAAGACGTAGCAAGAAGGATTTCTGGCGCCGTTGTTGGGTAGGTCTTCGCTCAAGTCAAGACATACCAAGTACCCATCACAAACTCGTCTCCCTCGCATTTACATTATTTGCCATTTGCCTCTCGTTTTCCTCTCCCCCACTTCACCCTTGCCATTTTATTTGCCCTCTCTTTCCCAATCTCTTCTCTCTCTTTCGCTTGCCTTTTTCTGTTTGCTTGTGTGTTGGATTACTTGTCGCGATGGCGCAAGATAATACCAAATTGTGTGACTTCTCCAATACCAATAATAATGATTTCTTTGTACTCCGATTGATCCTCTTAATGATGTTGAGTCTTGTGAAATCAATACTGCTTTGCCGAATCTTGTTATGAAAGATCAATTCGCCGGCCTTCCTAGTGAAGATGCCGCTACCCATCTAAACAACTTTGTTGATTTGTGTGATATGCAAAAGAAGAAAGATACAGATAATGATATTCTTAAGTTTAAGTTATTTCCATTTTCACTTAGAGATCGTGCTAAAGTTTGGTTTTCGTCTTTGCCTAAAAATAGTACTGATTCTTGGAACAAGTGCAAAGATGCTTTTATCTCTAAGTATTTTCCTTCCGCTAAGATCATCACTCTTCGGAACGATATTATGAATTTTAAACAACTTGATCATGATCATGTTGCCCAATCTTGGGAAAGAATGAAATTGATGATTCGCAATTGCCCTACTCATGGTTTGAATTTATGATGATCATACAAAATTTTTATGCCGGATTGAATTTTGCTTCTAGAAATATTATAGATTCGGCTGCGGGAGGCACGTTTATGGAAATCACTTTAGGAGATGCTACAAAACTCCTTGATAATATTACGGCTAATTAATCTCAATGGCACACGGAAAGATCTACTAGTAAAAAAGTGCATGCTATAGAAGAAATTAATGTTTTGAGTGGAAAGATGGATGAACTTAAGAAATTGTTTGCTACTAAGAGTGCTTCTATTGATCCAAATGATATGCCTTTGTCTACTTTTATTGAGAATAATAATGAATCTATGGATGTGAATTTTGTTGGTAGGAATAGTTTCGGAAACAATGCTTATAGAGGAAACTTTAATCCTAGACCGTCCCCTAGTAATTCCTCTAATAATTATGGAAATTCCTACAATAATTGTTATGGTAATTTTAATAAGATGCCCTCTGATTTTGAGAATAGTGTGAAAGAATTTATGATCTCTCAAAAGAATTTTAATGCCTTGCTTGAAGAAAAATTGCTCAAAGTTGATGATTTGGCTAGGAACGTTGATAGACTCTCGCTTGATGCTGATTCTTTGAAACTTAGATCTAATTCTCCTAAGCATGATATCAATGAGTCTCTCAAAGCAATGAGAGTGTCCATTGATGAATGCAAAGAAAGAACCGCTAGATTGCGTGCTAAGAAAGATTGCTTTGTAAAGGCATGTTCTTCTAATTTCCATGGAAATAATGATGAAGATCTTAAAGTTATTGATGTGTCCCCTATTAGATCTTTGTTTTGTAATATGAATCTTAATAATAATGGGACTAGAGATGAGTCAACTTTAGTTAAAAGGCATCCCAATGATTCAGAGTTTTTAGATCTTGATGCTAAATTTGGTAAAAGTGGGATTGGAGAGATCAAGACTTTAAATAGCATTGAACCCACTATCTTGGATTTCAAGGAATTTCATTATGATAATTGTTCTTTAGAAGGTTGTATTTCCTTGTTGCAATCCGTTGTGAATTCTCCTCATGCTTATAGTCAAAATAAAGCTTTTACCAAACATATTGTTGATGGCTTGATGCAATCTTTTGATGAAAAACTTAATTTGGAAGTTTCTATACCTAGAAAACTTAATGATGAGTGGGAACCTACTATAAAGATTAAGATTAAAGATCATGAGTGTTATGCTTTATGTGATTTGGGTGCTAGTGTTTCCACGATTCCGAAAACTTTATGTAATATTCTAGGTTTCCATGATCTTGATGATTGCTCTTTAAATTTGCACCTTGCGGATTACACCATTAAAAAGCCAATGGGAAGGATTAACGATGTTCTCATTATTGCAAATAGAAATTTGGTGCCCGTAGATCTTATCGTTCTTGATATAGATTGCAATCTTCCTTGCCCTATTATTCTTGGTAGACCTTTCCTTAGAACGATTGGCACGATTATTGATATGAAGGAAGGGAATATTAGATTCCAATTTCCATTAAGGAAAGGCATGGAGCACTTTCCAAGAAAGAAAGTTAAATTACCTTATGAATCTATCATGCGAGCTACTTATGAATTGAGTGCCAAAGATGGCACTACTTAGATCTATCCTCGCCTTTATGCCTAGCTAGGGGCGTTAAACGATAGCGCTAGTTGGGAGGCAACCCAATTTTATTTGTGTTTTTTGTTTTTCTTTCTGTTTAGTAATAAATTTTGCGTATACCTTCTGTTTAGATGTTTTTTATGTTTTAATTAGTGTTTGTGCCAAGTAGAACCTATAGGATAACCTATGATGATAGTTAATTTGATTCTGCTGAAAAACAGAAACTTTGCACACACGAAATTAGTTTTGTTAAATCACAGAAACGTGCTTTTGCGTTGAATCTTATTGTTGTAGATCAATAGACAAATTGTCCAGGACTTCCTATTTTGGTAGGAATTATAGAGTTCCAGAAGTATTCGTGGGTTACAGATTGCTACAGACTGTTCTGTTTTTGACAGATTCTGTTTTCGTGTGTTGTTTGCTTATTTTGATGCATCTATGCTAGTATGAAGTGGTACGAACCATAGAGAACTTGGAATACAGTAGGTTTAACACCAATATAAATAAATAATTAGTTTATTACTGTACCTTATGTGGTGGTTTTGCTTTCTTTCACTAACAGAGCTTATGAGATTTCCTGTTGAGTTTTGTGTTGTGAAGTTTTCAAGTTTTGGGTAAAGATTTGATGGATTATGGAATAAGGAGTGGCAAAAGCCTAAGCTTGGGGATGCCCATGGCACCCCAAGATATTCAAGAATAGCCAAAATCCTAAGCTTGGGGATTCCCCCGGAAGGCATCCCCTCTTTCGACTTCGTTCATTGGTAACTTTACTTGGAGCTATATTTTTATTCGCCACATGATATGTGTTTTGCTTGGAGCATCTTGTATGATATTAGTCTTTGCTTTTTAGTTTACCACAATCATCGTTGCTGTACACACCTTTTGGGAGAAGTGCACTTGATTAGAATTTATTAGAATACTCTATGTGCTTCACTTATATCTTTTGAGCTAGATAGTATTTGCTCTAGTGCTTCACTTATATCTTTTAGAGCACGACGGTGGCTTAATTTTGTAGAAATTGTTAGTCTCTCATGCATCGCTTATATTATTTTGAGAGTCTCTTAGAACAACATGGTATTTTCTATGGTTATGAATTTGGTCCTAGAATGATGAGCATCCAAGTTGGGTATAATAAAAACTATCATAGAAAGTGCATTAAACACTAGGATCAATTTGATGCTTGATAATTGTTTTGAGATATAAAGGTGGTAATATTAGAGTCATGCTACTGGATAATTATGAAATTGAGAAATACTTGTGTTGAAGTTGGCAAGTCCCGTAGCATGCACGTATGGTAAAAGTTGTGTGACAAATTTGTTGCATGAGGTGCTCTTTTGATTGCCTTCCTTATGAGTGGAGGTCGGGATCACGCGATGGTTAAATCCTACCAACCCTTCCCCTAGGAGCATGCGTAGTAGTACTTTGCTTCGAGGGCAAGTAAACTTTTGCAATAAGTATATGAGTTCTTTATGACTAATGTGAGTCCACGGATATACGCACACTCACCCTTCCACTTTGCTAGCCTCTATTATGCCGCGTAACTTTCACCGGTATCATGCACCCATTATTTACCTTCCTCAAAACAGCCACCATATCTACCTATTATGGCATTTCAATAGCCATTCCGAGATATATTGCCATGCAACTTTCCACCGTTCCGTTTATATGACACGCATCATCATTGTCATATTGCTCTTTGCATGATCATGTAGTTGGCATTGTATTTGTGGCAAAGCCACCTTCATAATTTTCAGACATGTCACTCTTGATTAATTGCATATCCCAGTACACCGCCGGAGGCATTCATATAGAGTCATATCTTGTTCTAGTTTTGAGTTGTAATTCTCAAGTTGTAAGTAAATAAAAGTGTGATGATCTTCATTATTAGAGCATTGTCCCAGTGAGGAAAGGATGATTGAGACTATGATTCCCCCACAAGTCAGAATGATACTTCAGACTTTATAAAAAAAGAAAAAAAAGAGAAAGGCCAAAAAAAAGAGAAAGGCCAAAGAAAAAAAAGAAAAGAAAAAAAAGAAGAAAAAAAGAGAAAAGAAAAAAAATAATAATGAGAGAAAAAGAGAGAAGGGACAATGCTACTATCCTTTTTACCACACTTGTGCTTCAAAGTAGCACCATAATCTTCATGATAGAGAGTCTCCTATGTTGTCACTTTCATATACTATGTGGGAATTTTTCATTATAGAACTTGGCTTGTATATTGCAATGATGGGTTTCCTCAAAATGCCCTAGGTCTTCGTGAGCAAGCAAGTTGGATGCACACCCACTTAGTTTCTTTTGTTGAGCTTTCATATATTTATAGCTCTAGTGCATCCGTTGCATGGCAATCCCTACTCACTCACATTGATATCTATTGATGGGCATCTCCATAGCCCGTTGATACGCCTAGTTGATGTGAGACTATCTTCTCCCTTTTTGTCCTCACAACCACCACCATATACCACCATAGTGCTATGTCCATGGCTTGCGCTCATGTATTGCGTAAGAGTTGAAAAAGCTAAAGCGCGTTAAAAAGTATGAACCAATTGCTTGGCTGAAACCGGGGTTGTGCATGATGGGAGTATTTTGTGTAATGAAAATGAAGCATGGCCTAACTATATGATTTTGTAGGGATAAGCTTTCTTTGGCTATGCTATTTTGATAGGATAGATTATTTGTTAGTATGCTTCGAAGTATTATTATTTTCATGTTTTATAAGCTTTTATCTTGAATCATTAGGATCTGAACAATCATGCCACAATAAAGAAAATTACATTGAGAATTATGCTAGGTAGCATTCAATATCAAAAATTCCGTTTTTATCATTTACCTACTCGAGGACGAGCAGAAATTATGCCTGGGCATGCTTGATACGTCTCCAACGTATCTATAATTTTTGATTGTTCCGTGCTATTATATTACCCGTTTTGGATGTTTATGGGCTTTACTTTACACATTTATATCATTTTTGGGACTAACCTACTAACCGGAGGCCCAACCCGTATTGCTGTTTTTTTTTGCCTATTTTAGTGTTTCGAAGAAAAGGAATATCAAACGGAGTCCAAATAGAATGAAACCTTTGGGAGCGTGATTTTTGGAACGAACGTGATCCAGAGGACTTGGAGTGCAAGTCAAGAAGCAGTGGAGGCGGCCACGAGGGTGGAGGGCGCGCCCCCTATCTCATGGGCCCCTCGGGCGGCCACCTACCTACTTCTTCCTCCTATATATACCCACGTACACCGAAAACATTAGGGGAGCCCACAAAAAACTATTTCCACTGCCGTAACCTTCTGTATCCGCGAGATCCCATCTTGGAGCCTTCGCCGGCGCTCCGTCGGAGGGGGAATCGACCATGGAGGGCTTCTACATCAACATCATAGCCCCTCCGATGAGTTCTGAGTAGTTTACCACAGACCTCCGGGTCCATAGTTATTAGCTAGATGGCTTCTTCTCTCTTTTTGGATCTCAATACCATGTTCTCCTCGATCTTCTTGGAGATCTATTCGATGTAACTCTTTTTGTGGTGTGTTTGTCGAGATCCGATGAATTGTGGGTTTATGATCAAGTTTATCTATGAGAAATATTTGAATCTCCTTTGAATTCTTTTATGTGTGATTAAGTTATATTTGCAAGTCTCTTCGAATTATCAGTTTGGTTTGGCCTACTAGATTGATCTTTCTTGCAATTGGAGAAGTGCTTAGCTTTGGGTTCAATCTTGCGATGTCCTTTTCCAGTGACAGAAGGGGCAGCAAGGCACGTATTGTATTGTTGCCATAGAGGATAAAGAGATAGGGTTTATATCATATTGCATGAGTTTATCCCTCTACATCATGTCATCTTTCTTAATGCGTTACTCTGTTCTTTATGAACTTAATACTCTAGATGCATGCTGGATAGCGGTCGATGTGTGGAGTAATAGTAGTAGATGCAGGTAGGAGTCGGTCTACTTGTCGCGGACGTGATGCCTATATACATGATCATGGCTAGATAATCTCATAATTATTCGCTTTTCTATCAATTGCTTGACAGTAATTTGTTCACCCACTGTAATACTTATGTTATCTTGAGAGAAGCCACTAGTGAAACCTATGGCCCCCGGGTCTATCTTTGATCATATAAGCTTTCAATCTACTTTTATTTGCATCTTTTATTTTCCAATCTATATCATAAAAATACCAAAAATATACTTATCTTATCATACTATCTCTATCAGACCTCACTTTCGCAATTGGCCGTGAAGGGATTTACAACCCCTTTATTGCGTTGGTTGCGAGTTCTTTGTTTGTTTGTGTAGGTGCGTGAGACTTTTGAGGAGCCTCCTACTGGATTGATACCTTGGTTCTCAAAAACTGAGGGAAATACTTACGCTACTATTGCTGCATCACCCTTTCCTCTTCAAGGAAAACCAACGCAAGCTCAAACATAGCAATATACGTTGTTAATCTCACTATTTGCTGAAGTAGTTTACAGTCAATATGCTCTGCTTAAGAAGCTTCCTTGCCCTGTTCTGCACTCAATCTGCTTAGCTGAGATGGCATGCCAAGCCCAATTAGTTGTTAAAATATCCTGCTATATATTTATTGTGACGTAGATTGCCATGGTCTAGTAGCGACTCGGTTAGGTGAAATAGCTGCACACCGTTTTATACTCGATCTTTGTTGATACAATGTCCTTCGATAGTTTGATGGCTATGTGCTCGGCCTCATTGACTCCTGAAACAGCCTGGCATAATTCAGAAATCTATTTGCTGAATTAGCTTTACATATATCTCGTTACTTAGATCTGCTCATCCAAATATCTTGCCATAGCTTTAGACATTGACCTAGGTATTTTTCTGGACTTCATAAGAAAGCATATATGTTTTTCCTGTAATATATAGTAGAAGAACTAATTTGTATGTCTAACAGATGGACATGACTTGGATAACTTCTGCTCGAAGATTCTCCACTGCATATGTCGAGGGGGTTGAAAACTTCATGAACTTTATCAAAGCTGAGTATGGTGGTTCGAAATCAGATGTGCTCTGCCCGTGTAGCAGTTGTATGAATTCAGTTACAAGACCCCAGTCAACACTTGTATGGGATGTCGGTCACATATACTAGGTGGGTTCATCATGGTGAAGCTGTGAACGTCAATGTTACTGACTATGTGGAAGCAGCAGATCACCATCTTGATCTGCCTGATGCTCAGGTGGAAGAGGAGGAGGAGGTGGTGGTGTCGGAGCCAGTGAGTTTGACCAACATTGAAACAATGCTACGAAATGCTCGTGCATTTTGTGAACTTTCACCTGCAAAAGAAAAAGGGTGGGCCCGCATGTTGGAACAATGCAACGTGGCTGTCACCCCAGGAAATAAGCTGTCAATATTCTCAGCTATGGTCACCTTTCTTCAGGTGAAGACATCTGAGCGGATGACCAACAAATCATTCGATGCGATGTTGGCTGCTTTCCGCAAATCTTTCCTAGATGCGTCTGAGCTGCCACACACCTACAGTAAAATGAAGAATTTCCTTTGTGAAGTTGGAATTGGATATGATATGATCCATGTTTGCAAGAATAATTGTGTTTTGTTCCGGAAGGATTATGCCAACTTAAGTGAATGCCCTAGATGCAAATCATCAAGATGGAAAGATGGCGATGCTGTGAAGAGGATTCCTCATAATGTTTTGAGACATTTTCCAATTATACCAAGATTGCAGAGGTTGTTTCATGATGCTGAAACAAGAGAGGATGTACTGTGGCATTCTAGGAACCAGGAGTACAAAGATCAGAATGTAATGAGCCGTCCTTCTCATGGTAGTGAGTGGCAAAGCTTCAATCAGAAACACAAAAAGTTTGCTGCTGACCCGAGAAACATTAGACTTGGCTTAGCTTCAGATGGATTTAACCCATTTGGCCACCAGAGGGACACATATAGCATGTGGCCAGTGCTTGTTATCCCTTACAACATGCCTCCAAATGTCTACACCAAAGAATCAAACTACATGATGGCCTTGCTCATCCAGGTCCAAAAATTCCTCGAAAGGATTTTGATTTATTCATGGAGCCTCTTGTGGAGGAACTTCAACAACTATGGAGGGGTGTTCTCACTCAAGATCTATATAGTAGCCCACCAGCTGATTTCTTTTTGCGTGCTATTATAATTTGGTGCATCCATGATTATCCGGCTTTGGTCAGTATGTCAGGGAGTACGACCCATGGTTACAATGCATGTGTTTGCTATGACAGGAATCCGCTGTCATACGCAATACTTAGAAAGATCTGTTACATTGGACACCGCCATTCCCTTGCCAAGGACAAGCCGGGTCCTACAAAATACCGAAGAGATGTGTTCAATGCAAAGCATGAAAACCGTGATGCACCAAAGAGGCTCACCGCCAATGATTTGCAAATGGAATTAGAGAAGGTCAGGCATATTACACCAGGAAACCATCCTGGTAATGGTAGCGGGAAAAGGAAGCATGGCAGGGCAGAAGAGAGATTATTGTTTACTCGCAGGTCCACTTTGTGGGACTTGGAGTATTGGAAAGATTTGGATCTGCAGCATAATCTTGATGTGATGCACATCGAGAAAAATATATGTGACAGCATTATCAGCACACTTCTTAATATTGAAGGCAAGACGAAATATGCCTTAAAATCTAGGATTGATTTGACACACCTGGGTATCATAAAGGATTTGCAGGTGCAAGATGAAGGTAAACCACGGGATATGGCACCAGCTGTGTACGTCTTGGACAAGGTAAAAAGGAAAGAATTCTATGATGTCCTCTCACGTGTGAGATTCCCACATGGATTTGCTTCCAACCCTGAAAGGAGAGTCAGTGCAGATGGAAACAAGGTACAAGGGTTGAAAACTCATGACTGCCACGTCCTACTTCAAAGGGTTTTACCTGTTATCCTTAGAGGATTGGGCCGCCCTGACTTATATAGAGTGGTTGCAGAGTTGGGACAATTCTTCAGGCTTCGTTCGGTTACACCCAACCCCATCGGGATTGGGCACCAATCTCCCCCGATCCGCGTGGATTTCAACCGACCAGGGTCCAATCCCGGTCTGCCCCCTATGTGCCTTCGGTTAGCCCCTGCCGGGATGAAACCCCGCTCAAACCCCTCCCAAACCACGTGGAAATGGCCGGGAAGTTGCCCTCTCCTCCCACCCCGTGGAAAGCAACCCCCGCTCGATTACTCTCAATCTCGCCCCAACCCATCTCTCCCTCTTTCGATTCGTGGCGGTGCCGGCGCCGGAGAAGGAGGGACAACGACAACGCTATGGGAGGAGACGGCGGCGGACCTTCCCCCTCCCCTCCCTCTCCCTCTCCCCTCTCCAACGAGCAGCACCTCATCCAACAACAGCGGTGGCGGCGACCTGGAGCAGAACCACCGTGAGCTTTATGGCGACCACAACAACCCCATCTCCGGCGTGCTTCTTCCCCGACGGTGGAGCGGTAAGCCCGTGCTCCTCCTCCTATTTTTCCTTTCCCTCATCCTCTAATTTCTAGGGTTCTTGGGTAATGACTTCTGGTTGCTAGGACTAACCGAATAGACAATATTATACGGGGATTAGAAGGGATTGTGAGTTAGAGGATTGGGTGACGGGGTGGGTGTCATCACATCCCTGCGTGGGTATAATCCTCTGGAGATTTGGTTCCCATGGAACCGAACAAAGCCTCAGGGAACTCTGCAGTAGAAATATCAGGATAGATGCTTTGGAGCGTCTTAGAGACAAGATACCAACTATCCTATGCGACCCTGAGAAGATATATTCTCCAGCCTTCTTTGATGTGATGGTGCATTTGGCTGTTCATCTACCTTATGAGGCACTACTTAGAGGTCCAGTATAGTATGGCTGGATGTACCCTATTGAAAGGCGGCTAGGCACTTTCAAGGGTTATGTTAGGAACAGAGCTAGAGCCGAGGGTTCCATTGCACAGGCCTACATTGCTACAGAAGCATTGACATTATGCTCAAAATACATTGAAAGAGCTGATCAGCTTAGCAAAGAGGTGGGTGAAGACAATCCCGGGCTCAATGTTTTCAATTATTCGGTTCGAGTTACAGGGAAGAGTCGACAAGAGGACAAACCTAAAGATTTGGACAAAATGGTTTGGTATGTGTTGAATAACTGTCCTGAGATACTACCTTATATCAGGTAAGTGCTAAGTACTGCAGCTTATACATCATAATCTACTAAACTTGCAACACATTCTTATATATTTAGATGTTTGTCGCGATCACTATGTTGTGCAGCATCTACAAAAATGAGTTACTATCGCAAAATCCAAGAAACATTGACAGACTGGTTATGGCAGGATTTGCTAAATGGTTCCAGAGCCATGTAAGCTTTTGAATTGCACTGTCAGTTTTTTAATATAATGAGTACATAAGATGATCAGCTTGTCTATTTTCTAAACATAGGTTAAGAAGATGTGGGGGGGCGGGTGGGGTGGGAGGGTAGGCAGTTGATGATGCCCTTTACGCACTAGCAATGGGTCCTGATACTCGGGTAAGACATTATGAATCTTGTGTTGTTGGAGATGTGCGCTACAACACCCTTGCACGCGACGAAGGCAGGAAGACACAAACCAGTGCCATCATGAGCACGGATACGTATGGTAGAGTGACAACTAAAATGTATGCTAACATAACAGACATTGTTCAGTTGCAGTATATCTCTAGTTTCGAGGATCATCAGTGTGTCGTTCTGTTGTGTTGTCATTGGTATAACCTGTTTTCCAGGATCGCAAAACCCAGAGCTGATGATTATTTCAAATCCATCAATGTCAAGGCGGCGTACTAGACCAACAAGCCTTTTATTTTGGCAAATCAAGCAACACAAATATTTTTCTTGGAAGACACATTTGCACGTAGCGATGACTGTAGAGTATTGCAAAGATTTGAGCAGAGGAATTCGTTTAATGAAGTTGCACAACAAGATGATGCTTACACTGCTCCTGATGTACAAGATTCCACATATGTTCCTAATATCTTTGAGAACCATCACGTCAATTACGTTGGCGAAAAGATTGCCTGTCGTGCTGTGGACATACAAGAGTTGATCAAGAAGAAGCCAATGTTCGAGGACATTGAGGATGATGAAGAAGATGAAACTGTGGGGAATTATGGTTCAGACTGATACACACGGCGAAGATGTTGACGCTGCTACTGCGGATGATGATTATATTGCTTTTGTCATATTTCCCTGTCAGAAGACGTTTGTTTATCTACTATGTGAAATTGTGTTTGCTATGACAACTGAAAGCTGATGAACGTGTTGTTTAGTATTTTACTGTGAGAACATCACTTGTTATGTATGTTGATTTGTGTTTGGTGATTGTATGACGACCAAAACATGATGACGTTGTTGTTTAGTTGTACTCATATTTGGCTGTGAAACTTGAATTTGATGACATAGTTTGTTGTTGGACTGCAATTTTCTTGACGTCTTCGAATGGGAACAAAGCTGATTCGACATGGCCTCTACTAATTTATTTATTTATTACCAAAAGGGCCACTGTTATTTATTTATTTATGAACAAAAGGGAATACCCCCCGATTTTCGTTAATAGAAACCATTAGATGTTCACAACACTACGCCCAGCCTGCTACACAGGTTTCATTCATTACTAGTTTCAGCAAAGTGCTCATGTCATAGCCATTGAATACATCACGAGTGCTACATACACTGCAAATAAAGAGACAATCATCCTACAGAGCACATCGATTTTGCCCATTATCTTCACAAGATCTTTCATCTCCTCATTGCTATCAAGGCCGTTCAGCAGCTGTTGCTTGGCCATGATCAGAGGAACTGCATCTTTAACCTTCTGCTCTGCATCTTCCTCTTCTGTCGTTCCTTCAGTTACTTGTCCAACACCCCAATCTGCTGGTATTGGGATTCCTTGGCTAACCAAATAATTAGCATAGTTGCATTCCCCCACATCAGCAACTTCCCAGAAATACAAATCACACAAATCTTCCCTTTTCTGCATGAATCAAATTGGAAGATCATCAACCAAACTATTAAAAAAATCAGCAACTGAAAGCAGTAGAACAACACTTAAACATATTATTACCCCATGATTCGAGCATTTGTAGAAGACTCGGCCAGGGTTGAGGATTGTGGTTGAGACGCGACAGAAATACAAATTACACCAACGGCAGCGGGTTGCGATGAGCAACCGGCTGTGGTGCGTGTGTCGGCGGAGGTGTGATGAAACCCACAGGAGATGGTACGGGTGGCGACTTGGCGCATATCTGGTTGTTGCCTGCTGAAGAGCAGGTGGACAAGTAGCCAGCGGACATGGTTGCTGCCCAGAGCTTCTGATGCTAGGCAGAGTAAGTACAGAAGAGGAGAAGCGAACATTGGATATGTCAGTTTCATTACTTGCAGAGTGGCATAGCACCATATATAGTCATAGTCTAGGTTTGGATTCGAACCAGCTACAGGAGCATGTCTCTCTTTTTTCTAAAACTCAGCAACGTCTCTTTACTGGTACACTAGCTTGTTCTGTACGCCTTCTCAAGTCTTTGATTTTTTTGCGAGGAAGGAAGGAGGACAAAATTGAGAGTTCCTGGGACTCGAACCCAAGGCCTCTCGGTTGAAAACCAAGGGTGCTAGTCACTTATGTGGCGAACGTTCCCTGGGAGGAGGATGGCAGATGAACGCATTTTCCTCGCAGTTTTAGTTGCGACGCAAGATCTAACGGTCGCAGTTTCGGGAATGTTATCAGGCGAACGAGCCCAATTTTTCTTTTCTTCCTATATATAAAAAAGTATGCTACTTGGTGTCGGCTTAGTCAACAAACGATTGTGCGAACCTTGACCGTTGGACTGACATTCAACATTTGTCGTGTTTCTTCAGTCTCTTCTTCCTCCAGCCGCCAAAGCCAAACCAGCGCCGGCGGGACCGCCTGCTCCTGCCTCCCACGACTGGCTGTGCTGCCGCGCATGCATCATGGCCACATCACACCCTAAAACTCCGCGCATCTTCCCCAGCTCCTATTCGTTCCCGTCCGAGGCCTCACCATCGTCCTCCACCTTGGTTCGCTCACTGCGGCGCTGCCCTCCGGTGTTGTCAACATGTTCAACAACCGAGAGGAATAAGGAGATGACTGTGCATGGTGAGGATGACAGCAGGGACCTAGCACGGCGCACAGTAATTTTGTTTTTGGGGACGGAGAAGGGTATCAACTAGGTTGTGCGGGAGCTGTGGCCCGTGTAGCCCAGACTTTTATTTCATATGTTTAGCACATGACCAACCTAGTTTGTTTTTTTCCTTTCTGAAAATGGCTAGCCCAGCTATTTTGTTTTTTGCAGAATAACCAACGTAGGCCTACTTGCTTTTCTATGCCCCGCTGGGCCGGAAATCTTTCAAGACAAGGAGGGATGCATTTTCCCAAAAAATGGGCTATAAGTAATAAGAAATCGGCTATAGATAATAATAAATGGGCTGTAAAATAAAAAAATACAGCAAAAAGGCAATTAATTCCAAAATACTTTTTTCTTTTGGATTTTGATATTTTAAATTTCATTGTTGTTGTGCAGGTAAAATTTCATTGGATTTAAATTAAGATATGTTTAGTTTTTAAATTAATTTGAATCTGGCTAGAAATTTTGGGTTGTATGCTGTTTGGGACAGATTTGAAGGCGGACTTGTGGGTATACTAGGTTGACGTATACGAAAGGCGTTGTCAACTTAGTCCACAAACGATTCTAGTAGCAGTGACCGTTGGATGTTAATCCAACGGCCGTGCTGCTTCTTCAATATCTAATCTTCTTGCTCCAGCCGCCCAAACTAGCACCGGTGGGACTTCCTGCTCCCGCCTCCCGTGGCTGGCTGTGGTGCCGCACAGGCCGCACCGCCCACCCTACTCCATTGCTGGCCATGCCATTCCTCTACTCACCCACACCTCCTTTTATTTTCCGATGACGGCAGTCGGACCAGTAAACCCTCGTACTCCCCACTGCATGGGCAAGCACTACCGAGTCTTCCCCGGCTCCACGTCATTCCCTTCCTAGGCCTCGCCGTCGTCCACCGCCCTGGTGCTCTCGGCACGGCGTGGTCAACATGGTCAACGAACAATATCCATCGGACGTGGACTGTACGTGGAGAGGCTGACAGCTGGGTCCACGGCCGCACACAAGGAAATGCCTCCTTATTACGTGTAAAATAATGATTCCTCCACCTTACATCTGGGACCCACCGGAAGGGCCTCTGTATTTTGCGAAAAAATGTTCCCCCCGCTGACAGGTCGGACCCACCAGCTATAGCTTCGCACGCAAGGAAGTGCCTCCTTATTACGCACAAAAAAATGAATACTCCCCCTGCTAGCTGGGACCCAGCATAGTGGGATGCTGACTTGTGGGCCCACTAAGTTGACGGGGACAGAGGGCTTTGTCAACTTAGTCAATATGAAGGATTCTAGCTCCAGTGATCGTACAATGTCCACCCAACGGCCGTAGTGCTTCTTCAACCTCTGGTCTTCTTGCTCCAGCCGCCCAAACCAGCGCCAGTCGTGCCGCGTACTCCTGCCTCCCGTGGCCAGCTGTTATGCCGCGGAGGCCTCACCACCCCCTACTACTCCCACCGCTGGCCAAGCCATCCCTCTACTCACCCACACCCCATGTTATTCTGCGGCGACGGCAGCCTCACACCACAACCGAACCAGTGAACCATCGTACTCCTCTCGCATGGGCATCCACTGCCGCATCTTCCCTGGCTCCACGTCGTCCCCTTCGTAGGCCTCACCGTCGACCACCGCCCTGGTGCTCTCAGCGCGGCGTGGTCAATGTGGTCAATGAATGACTTCCATTGGAAGAGTACTGTACATGGAGAGGCTGACAGCTGGGTCCATGGCCGCAACAAGGAAGTGCCTCCTTATTACGTGCAAAATAATTATTCCTCCACCTGACAGCAGGGACCCACTGGACGGGCTACCGTATTTCACAAAAAAACGTTTCCCCCCTGACAGCTGGGACCCAGCAGCTACATCTTCGCATGCAAGGAAGTGCGTCCATATTACGGGCAAAACAAATGATTCGCCCCCCTGACTGTTGGGACCCACCAGGTACATCTTCACACGCAAGGAAGTGATGGACAGTCGGGACCCACCTGGTCGAAGCATATGTAGCATTGTCATTCTGGTGGCGAACGTGTACGTACATACGATCGGTCTGTCTGCAGGCTGCAGCGATGAGCCGTGGCCGTGTAAGGAAGCGGACGTGTTGTAGTAGAGGCACGCATGTAGCATGTACACGTACGTACAGCGGCCAGGGTGCAAGAAAGTAAATACGGCCACGTACGTACATCTGGGCGGGGTCTCGAACACGTACTCGCGCATATGTACGGCCAGGGATCCTGTACATGGCTGGGTCGGAACGGAGAAACTGCGTCGTTGTCGTGTTCATGGGGAGGTAATGGAATGCATCGTGTTCATCGGGAGGCAATGCAACGCGTGCTGTTCATCGGGAGCCAACCGGCTTGGACGGAACAACCGATGGAAACGAGGCCTGGCATACCGCAGAACGGAGGAAACGGCCTTCTGTTCGACCAGCCACGGTCGAAACGGGATCGTATTCATTGGGAGGGGTCTGGCGTACCGCAAAATGGAGGAAACGGACTTCTCTTGGACCTCCTATAGTCGAAACGGGATCCTGTTGATCGGGAGGGGTGTGGCGTACCGCAAAGCGGAGGAAACGTACTTGTGTTGGAGCACTATGATAACCCACAAGTGTAGGGGATCGCAACAGCTTTCGAAGGTGAAGTACAACCCAAATTTATTGATTCAACACAAGGGGAGCCAAAGAATATTCTTGAGTATTAGCAGTTGAGTTGTCAATTCAACCACACCTTAATAACTTAGTATCTGCAGCAAAGTATTTAGTAGCAAAAGTTGTATGATAATAATGGTAACAGTAGCGAAAGTAAAGATAAATGTTTTTGGGTTTTTGTAGTAGTTGTAACAGTAGCAACGGAAAAGTAAATAAGCAAAGAACAATATATGAAAAGCTCGTAGGCAATGGATCAGTGATGGATAATTATGCCGGATGCGATTCCTCATGTAATAGCTATAACATAGGGTGACACAGAACTAGCTCCAGTTCATCAATGTAATGTAGGCATGTATTCCGTAAATAGTCATACATGCTTATGGAAAAGAACTTGCATGACATCTTTTGTCCTACTCTCCCGTTGCAGCGGGGTCCTAGTGGAAACTGGATATTAAGGCCTCCTTTTAATAGAGAACCGGACCAAAGCATTAACACATAGTGAATACATGAACTCCTCAAACTATGGTCATCACCGAGAAGTATCCCGATTATTGTCACTTCGGGGTTGTCGGATCATAACACATAATAGGTGACTATAGACTTGCAAGATAGGATCAAGAACACACATATATTCATGAAAACATAATAGGTTCAGATCCGAAATCATGGCACTCGGGCCCTAGTGACAAGCATTAAGCATAGCAAAGTCATAGCAACATCAATCTCAGAACATAGTGGATATTAGGGATCAAACCCTAACAAAACTAACTTGATTACATGGTAAATCTCATCCAACCCATCACCGTCCAGCAAGCCTACGATGGAATTACTCACGCACGGCAGTGAGCATCATGAAATTGGTGATGGAGGATGGTTGATGATGACGACAGCGACGAATCCCCCTCTCCGGAGCCCCGAACGGACTCCAGATCGGCCCTCCCGAGAGAGATTAGGGCTTGGCGGCGGCTCCATGTCATAAAACGCAATGAAACTTTCTTTATGATTTTTTTCTCCCCGATGCGGAATATATGGAGTTGGAGTTGAGGTCGGTGGAGGTCCAGGGGCCCCACGAGATAGGGGGGCGCGCCCTAGAGGGGGGTGGGGGGCGCCCCCCTGTCTCGTGGACAGGCCCTGGGCCCCCTGGTGTATTTCTTTCGCCCAGAAATTCTTATTAATTCCAAAAAGTCCCTCCATGGATTTTCAGGACTTTCCGAGAACTTTTCTTTTCTACACATAAAACAACATCATGGCAGTTCTGCTGAAAACAACGTCAGTCCGGGTTAGTTTCATTCAAATCATGCAAGTTAGAGTCCAAAACAAGGGCAAAAGTGTTTGGAAAAGTAGATACGTTGGAGACGTATCAACTCCCCCAAACTTAAACCTTTGCTTGTCCTCAAGCAATTCAGTTGATAAACTGAAAGTGATAAAGAAAAACTTTTATAAACTCTGTTTGCTCTTGTTGTTGTAAACATGAAAAGCCAGCATTCAAGTTTTAGCAAATATTATGAACTAACCATACTCACAATAACACTTAGCTCTCACAATTACTCATATCAATAGCATAATCAGCTAGCGAGCCATAATAATAAAACTCGGATGACAACACTTTCTCAAAACAATCATAACATGATATAACAAAATGGTATCTCGCTAGCCCTTTCTGAGACCGCAAAACATAAATGCAGAGCACCTCTAAAGATCAAGGACTGACTAAACATTGTAATTCATGGTAAAAGAGATCCATTCAAGTCATACCCAATATAAACCAATAGTAATGAATGCAAATGACAATGTGCTCTCCAGCGGGTGCTTTTTAATAAGAAGGTGTAGGACCTTGAGAAGAAGTGTCTAGAGGGGGGGTGATTAGACACTAAGTACCAAAGTTACAGTTTTTAACCCTTTTTAAGTTTAAGTGGAGTTTAGGCACAAGTTTAACATTCACAACACATAGCAAGCAAGCATGCAAAGAGTATATGAGCAGCCGAAAGTAAAGCATTCAACTTGCAAGAATGTAAAGGGAAGGGTTTTGGAGGATTCAAACGCAGTTGGAGACACAGATCTTTTTGGCGTGGTTCCGATAGGTAGTGCTATCGTACATCCACGTTGATGGAGACTTCAACCCACGAAGGGTAACGGTTGCGCGAGTCCGCGAAGGGCTCCACCCAAGAAGGGTCCACGAAGAAGCAACCTTGTCTATCCCGCCATGGCCATCGCCCATGAAGGACTTGCCTCACTAGCGGTAGATCTTCACAAAGTAGGCGATCTCCTTGCCCTTACAAACTCCTTGGTTCAACTCCACAATCTTGTCGAAGGCTCCCAAGTGACACCTAGCCAATCTAGGAGACACCACTCTCCAAGAAGTAACAAATGGTGCGTTGATGATGAACTCCTTGCTCTTGTGCTTCAAATGATAGTCTCCCCAACACTCAACTCTCTCTCATAGGATTTGGATCTGGTGGAAAGAAGATTTGAGTGGAAAGCAACTTGGGGAAGGCTAGAGATCAAGATTCATATGGTAGGAATGGAATATCTTGGCCTCAACACATGAGTAGGTAGTTCTCTCTCAGAAATAGGATGCTGGAAGTGTAGGCTTGTTCTGATGGCTCTCTCCACGAATGAAGAGGAGGTGGAGGGGTATATATAGCCTCCACACAAAATGTAACCGTTCCACACAGTTTACCAAACTCGGTGGGACCGATTCAACAGACTCGGTCGGACCGATTTAGTAAACCTAGTGACCGTTAGGATTTTCGGTGGGACCGAAATGCAACTCGGTAGGACCGATTCGGTTAGGGTTAGGGCATAACGTAATCTCGGTGAGACCGATTACACAAACTCGGTGAGACCGATTTTGGTAATTAGCTAACCAGAGAGTTGGTCAGGCAAACTCGGTGGGACCGATTACTCAAACTCGGTGGGACCGATTTTAGTAATAAGTTAACCAGAGAGTTTGCATTGTAATCTCGGTAGTACCGATTGCTCACACTCGGTGAGACCGATTTTGATAATGGACATACACAGAGAGATTACAATCCCATCTCGGTGAGACCGAGATCCCTATCGGTAAGACCGATTTGCCTAGGGTTTGTGGCAGTGGCTAAGACATCCAAACTCGGTGGCGCCGGATAGAAGGAATCGGTATGGCCGATTTTGGCTTTGGGTTTAGGTCATTTGTGGATGTGAGAAAGTAGCTGAGGGTTTTGGAGCATATCACTAAGCACATGAAGCAAGAGGCGCATTAAGCAACACCTCATCCCTCCTTGATAGTATTGGCTTTTCCTATAGACTCAATGTGATCTTGGATCACTGAAATGTGAAATGAAGAGTCTTAAGCTTGAAGCTTGAGCCAATCCTTTGTCCTTAGCATCTTGAAGGAGTTTCCACATCCTTATTCCATGCCACTCCACTGTTGAACTTGTCTGAAAAATACTAGATAAAAGTGTTAGTCCAACAAGAGATATGTTGACATTAATTACCAAAACCACCTAGGGAGCACTTGTGCTTTCAATCTCCCACTTTTTGGTAATTGATGGCAACATACATCAAAGCTTTAGATAAGGATATAAAGAATAGCAAGTAAAGCTTTGGAAAGACATGTAACAAGCATAGGCTCCCCCTACATGTATGCAATCATGTGAATGTGAAATATAGAAGCATGTGAGAGCATAACCATGATAGAGCAGGCAATGTGTTACATGTATCTTGGCCATATGCATCAGAGCAAAAAGTATTAAAGGAAATACCTTCATGCCCATGAGTTCTTCTTGCAAACAGTATGTACATCAGCAAGAATTCCTCATACACATGATTGTGATGCATATACTTACCTTGTAGTCTTGAGTAGGCTTAGGATGGAATGAACCTGTGTAAACAAGGTTAGATAACACAGATACATCTACTAGCCAGAGCAAACAGAAGAAACCACAAGAATACCAAGACTGGGATGATATGTAGAGAGTGAGTACTAAGTACCACATTTGATTAGACATGTCCCCAAGAGTATAGATATTCAATGAATTTGACTGATTTCTTTCCCTTAGATGTCTTGCTCCCCCTGAATCTAACATGGGATACTGGGAGAAGATAGGGAACAGAAAATCAGAGCTGAAAGAATTAAATGAACAGAGCTAATGCAAACTAATGCAAGTAAGCACATATGAACATGTCTTTCCCCTCAAGAAGACATGTGGCATCTCTCCTCTTGAACACCAAGCATCTGGGATCCTTGGGAAATAATTTCTACTAGTATTCTCTCCCCCTGGAGATCTCTCTCTCTCCCCCTAAGAAGGTGATACTCTCTCTAAAATGATAAGCTTTGATGTGATCTCTCTCTCCCCCTTTGACATCAATTTCCAAGAAGGGCTTGATAAAGATGATCTCTCTCTCCCTCTGGAATTTTTCGTGAATGGCTTTGATCCTTGAGTCACAACATAAAGCACTTGATAAAAATGTGATGCTTGTTAGAGGACAAGATTCATTGAGTGGAGCTGGATCAGAAAAAACTCAGAATAAGTGGCAAACTGTTTTTCCTGTTGTGAAATCGGTGGCACCGAGTGGTATGCTTCAGTGGTACCGAAGGTTTTCGATTGGACCGAAAATAACAAATCGGTGTAACCGAGTTCATCGCAGAGAAAACACTTGTCACCTCAGCTCACTAGACTAGAAAGATCTCACAAAGATTTGCAAGGAATTAACTAAATGATATGCAATGAATTGATGCATAAAATGCAGAGCAAACAAACAAAAAAAAATCTAGATGAA
The DNA here is from genome assembly GCF_002162155.2 of Triticum dicoccoides. Taxonomy (NCBI): domain Eukaryota; kingdom Viridiplantae; phylum Streptophyta; class Magnoliopsida; order Poales; family Poaceae; genus Triticum; species Triticum dicoccoides. The sequence goes on along the minus strand of NC_041393.1, from coordinate 503,783,047 downwards.
ATATGCATGAGACAAATGCAAAAACACAGAGACGAACACAAGAGAACTTCATCTAGAGATGGTCAGTGACAAAGTCACCTATGTTAGAGTATATTGACTTAGGATTCAAGTGAGATCACTTGATCATAGGTCATACTCATCGTTTAAGCTCAAAATGGGGTTACCATTTTTCGTTTAAGCATCTTGATGTATTCACATCTTGTCGAGTTGCTTTAGCTCATGACTCGGAGTAAAGCTTCTCTAAGATGGAATAACATACCTTGGTTGGTGGTGTTGATCATGTAGTTGAACTTGTGTGGGTTGCTCAAGGTTGATGTAGCTCATCAAGAGTTGGGAGCACCACTTGGAATTTGAGTCCATCTACCTACATGGGTTAGTTCTTGCAAGGAAGAGCACTTGTGTATCCAAAAATGACAACCATGAAGCTTAACATAGAATTTGTCAAAGGATTTGTTTGAATGGTTTCGTGCTTCCTTGTCTTCAACCACCTTTGTATAGAGACTTGGTGATGTAGAGATTGCTCAAGATGTGAGTTGATTACAATCTCATGGAATTTGATTCAACCTAGTACCTACATGGGTTAGATAACATGCAAGATGCAAATATGTCCAAGACATAAGATTTTCATCATAAGAGAAATATCAAGGATTAGTCATAAGCTCATGTCTTGCATGTATCCAATGGAGTTTCTACTCCAAGTTTGAAGCATCTATGATGTTCAATTCTCCTCTCAACCTTCGACTTGTGTGTAGCCTTGGGCGACAAGACGTGCTTTGTTGGGAACTACTTGTCCATCTTCATCTTGCTTGTTGCGAAACACCCATTTGGTACCGATGATGTTGTGGTTGTTGTCGGGCTTCTCAACCAATGTCCAAACTTGGTTTCTCTCAAAGTTGTGTAGCTCTTCATGCATAGCATTTATCCAATCCGGATCTTCCAATGCTTCTTCGACCTTCATAGGTTCAATGCTAGAGATGAAAGAATAGTTTTCACAAAAGTTAGCTAAACGAGTTTTTGAGCGAGTGATTCTCCCGGTTTGAATATCATTGTAGATTTGCTTGACGGGATGGTCTTTAGCAATTCTTGCTCGAACTCATGAAAGCTTTTGCTTGTATCTTGGTTGAACTTCTTCTTCATCTTCTTCTTCTTCTTGATCTTCTTGATTGTTGGCGTTGTCGTTCTCTTGTCGTGGTGGAGAAGGAGGTTGTTGACGTTCATCTTTATGCACTTCCTCGTTTTCTTCAGCTTGGTGTGTCCCACTTGTGGATGCTTCCGTATCAACTCTTGGTTCACCTTGTCGTGAAGTAGAAGCTTCCACTTGGACGGACGAGGTACTCTCCTTCACCTCCGTTGGACGAACCTTGCCAATAGACAAGTCTTGGATTGCTTCCGAAGGATCTTTGTCTCCTACATCAATTGGCAATTGCTCTACTTGCGAGCCGTTAGATTCATCAAACTTCACATCTACCGTCTCTTCAACCTTTGGGGTGAAATTGTTGTAGACACGATAAGTGTGAGAGTTTGAGCCATAACCTAGTAGGAAACCTTCATGAGACTTAGAAGCAAATTTAGAACGACGATGCTTATCAAGAATGTAGCACTTTGAGCCGAATACTCGAAAGTATCCAACTTGGGGTTTGTTACCGGTGTGGAACTCGTATGCTGTCTTGCCGAGTAGCTTGTGAAGATACAAGCGATTTGTTGCATGACAAGCTGTCTCAACCGCTTCTGCCCAAAAGTGCTTCGGCGTCTTGTACTCATCAAGCATCGTTCTCGCCATTTCGATGAGCGTCCGGTTCTTCCTCTCAACAAATCCATTTTGTTGAGGTGTGTACGTAGCCGAGAACTCATGTGAAATCCCTTCTTTGTCAAGAAAGGTGTCCACATTTACGTTCTTGAACTCCGTTCCGTTGTCGCTGCGAACCTTCTTGATCTTCACTTCAAACTGATTTTGGGCCTTCCTAGCGAAGTTTTTGAAGATCTTTTGGACCTGCGATTTATCCTCGAGAAAGAACACCCACGTAAATCTTGAAAAATCATCAACTATAACTAGACCAAAAGAATTTCCACCGAGGCTCTTGTAAGAGTTGGGACCAAAGAGATCCATGTGAAGTAGCTCAAGTGGCCTCCTTGTGGTCATGATGTTCTTCACGGGATGCCTTCCTCCAACCTGTTTACCTGCTTGACAAGCACTGCAAAGTCTATCCTTATCAAATATGTCATCATTAACTCCAAGGATATGATTTCCTTTAATAAGCTTGTCAAGGTTTCTCATGCCAATGTGACCTAGTCGTCTATGCCATAACCAACCTTTTGAGGATTTAGCAATGAAGCAAGTTTTAAGTTGGGCCTTTTTAGTGAAATCAACAATGTAAAGATCACCTCTACGTATACCGGACCATTTTATGATTGTCTCGACGAAACACTTGGCAATCAACTTCAGTAAATAAGACATTGAAACCAAAGTCAGCAAGTCTAGATACTGAAAGTAAGTTGTATCCAAGAGATTCAACGAGCATGACATTTTGTATGGGGCTATCATGTGAGATGGCCACCTTACCGAGGCCAACCACCTTACCCTTTGAGTCGTCACCGAAAGTGTAATACTTTTGAGGACTATCATTCTCAGCAAGCTCACGAAACATGTCTTTATCTCCGGTCATGTGATCGGTACATCCACTATCAAGAACCCATTCCTTTCCTCCTGACATATATCCCCAAAGATTTCCCATAAGACCAAAGTGTTTCATTGCATCATCAAGATCGAAATCACTTTCATCATCCTCATCATAGTATCCATGTTCAACATCGTCATGTGGTGGATCAAATCCTAGAGAGGGTGATTCGTTAGAGTGAGTTTGACAAAGATCTTGTCTGAATTTTTATAGCTTCAGAAATAATATCACTAATAATACCAACATTTCCTTTGGCACGCATGAGGCTCGTAAGCTCAAATAGACGATCACCAAACATAGGATCACTAGTATTCATCTTACTCAAGGCAATAGACATATGGAGAATTTCATCAAGATTTTTCAAAGAATAATCAGGAAATCATTCCTCAAGAAATTTCCATATAGTGTAGGCACACTCAAGAGTAGGCAGTTTTATAATCAAGTTTCTAGGCAAGCCTCTAGTGATAAGATTAACAGTTCTAAGATTCCTAATCATGTCAATAGACTCATCAAGGGTAGGATGCATACGATCAACATAAGGTGCACAAGGGCTAGCAATGTACTTGTTCAGATGATATTGATTGAGAATTACAAGCATCTCATTTTTCCACTCATGAAAATACTCTCCATCAAGAATAGGCACTCTATGTCTAAGACTCCCCAAAGTAGACTCATCTATCTTCCTCCAATGGTGATTAAACCAAGGCAATGGAGACCAATGCTCTGATACCACTTGTAGGACCTTGAGAAGAGGTGTCTAGAGGGGGGGGGGTGATTAGACACTAAGTACCAAAGTTGTAGTTTTTAACCCTTTTTAAGTTTAAGTGGAGTTTAGGCACAAGTTTAACATTCACAACACATAGCAAGCAAGCATGCAAAGAGTATATGAGCAGCGGAAAGTAAAGCATGCAACTTGCAAGAATGTAAAGGGAAGGGTTTTGGAGGATTCAAACGCAGTTGGAGACATGGATGTTTTTGGCGTGGTTCCGATAGGTGGTGCTATCGTACATCCACGTTGATGGAGACTTCAACCCACGAAGGGTAACAGTTGCGCGAGTCCACGGAGGGCTCCACCCAAGAAGGGTCCACGAAGAAGCAACCTTGTCTATCCCACCATGGTCGTCGCCCACGGAGGACTTGCCTCACTAGCGGTAGATCTTCACGAAGTAGGCGATCTCCTTGCCCTTACAAACTCCTTGGTTCAACTCCACAATCTTGTGAGAGGCTCCCAAGTGACACCTAGCCAATCTAGGAGACACCACTCTCCGAGAAGTAACAAATGGTGCATTGATGATGAACTCCTTGCTCTTGTGCTTCAAATGATAGTCTCCCCAACACTCAACTCTCTCTCATAGGATTTGGATCTGGTGGAAAGAAGATTTGAGTGGAAAGCAACTTGGGGAAGGCTAGAGATCAAGATTCATATGGTAGGAATGGAATATCTTGGCCTCAACACATGAGTAGGTAGTTCTCTCTCAGAAAGAGGATGCTGGAAGTGTAGGCTTGTTCTGATGGCTCTCTCCACGAATGAAGAGGAGGTGGAGGGGTATATATAGCCTCCACACAAAATCTAACCGTTCCACACAGTTTACCAAACTCGGTGGGACCGATTCAACAGACTCGGTCGGACCGATTTAGTAAACCTAGTGACCGTTAGGATTTTCGGTGGGACCGAAATGCAACTCGGTAGGACCGATTCGGTTAGGGTTAGGGCATAACGTAATCTCGGTGAGACCGATTACACAAACTCGGTGAGACCGATTTTGGTAATTAGCTAACCAGAGAGTTGGTCAGGCAAACTCGGTGGGACCGATTACTCAAACTCGGTGGGACCGGTTTTAGTAATAAGTTAACCAGAGAGTTTGTATTGTAATCTCGGTAGTACCGATTGCTCAAAATCGATGAGACCGATTTTGATAATGGACATACACAGAGAGATTACAATCCCATCTCGGTGAGACCGAGATCCCTATCGGTAAGACTGATTTGCCTAGGGTTTGTGGTAGTGGCTAAGACATCCAAACTCGGTGGCGCCGGATAGAAGGAATCGGTATGGCCGATTTTGGCTTTGGGTTTAGGTCATTTGTGGATGTGAGAAAGTAGTTGAGGGTTTTGGAGCATATCACTAAGCACATGAAGCAAGAGGCTCATTAAGCAACACCTCATCCCTCCTTGATAGTATTGGCTTTTCCTATAGACTCAATGTGATCTTGGATCACTGAAATGTAAAATGAAGAGTCTTGAGCTTGAAGCTTGAGCCAATCCTTTGTTCTTAGCATCTTGAAGGAGTTTCCACATCCTTTAGTCCATGCCACTCCACTGTTGAACTTGTCTGAAAAATACTAGATAAAAGTGTTAGTCCAACAAGAGATATGTTGACATTAATTACCAAAACCACCTAGGGAGCACTTATGCTTTCAGAAGGGTGATGACTCAACATAAAAGTAAATAGATAGGCCCTTTGCAGAGGGAAGCAGGGATTTGTGGAGGTGCCAGAGCTCGATTTTAAAATAGAGATTGAATAACATTTTAAGCGGCATACTTTCACTGTCAACGCAACAACTATGAGATGGTTGTATCTTCCATACTTCATGCATTATAGGCAGTTCCCAAACAGAATGGTAAAGGTTTATACTCCCCCAACCACCAACAAGCATCAATCCATGGCTTGCTCGAAACAACGAGTGCCTCCAACTAACAACAGCCCTGGGGGAGTTTTGTTTAATTATTTTGATTTGCTTTGATCTTTTTGGATCATGGGACTGGTCATCCCAGTTACCGGCCCTTTCTCATGAATGAGGAGCGGAGTCCACTCCTCTTGAGAATAACCCACCTAGCATGGAAGATATAGGCAACCCTAGTTGTAACATGAGCTTCTCGAGCATACAAAACAGAATTTCTTTTGAAGGTTTGGAGTTTGGCACATACAAATTTACTTGGAATGGCAGGTAGATACCGCATATAGGAAGGTATAGTGGACTCATATGGAATAACTTTGGGGTTTAAGGAGTTTGGATGCACAAGCAGTATTCCCGGTTAGTACAGGTGAAGGCTAGCAAAAGACTGGGAAGCGACCAACTGAGAGAGCGACAACAGTCATAAACATGCATTAAAATTAATTCACACCGAATACAAGCATGAGTAGGATATAATCCACCATGAACATAAATATCGTGAAGGCTATGTTGATTTGTATCAACTTCATGCGTGAACATGTGCCAAGTCGAGTCACTCAATTCATTCAAAGGAGTATACCATCCCATCATACCACATCATAATCATTCTAATAGCATGTTGGCACGCAAGGTAAACCATTATAACTCATAGCTAATCAAGCATGGCACAAGCAACTATAATCTGTAAATGTCATTGCAAATATGTTTACTTCATAATAGCTAACTTAGAAACGATGAGCTCATCATATTTACAAAAACAAGAGAGGTCGAGTTCATACCAGCTTTTCTCATCCCAATAAGTCCATCATATATCATCATTATTGCCTTTCACTTGCACGACCGAACGATGTGTATAATAATAAGAGTGCACGTGCATTGGACTAAGCTGGAATCTGCAAGCATTCAACTCAAAAGAGAAGACAAGTAATATGGGCTCTAAATTAAATAAACAATCATGCATATGAGAGCCACTAAACATTTTCAATACGGTCTTCTCGACCCCCAAAGGAAAGAAAATAAAATAAAACTATTTACATGGGAAAGCTCCCAACAAGAAAGAAGAAGAACTAGAAATCTTTTTGGGTTTTCATTTTAAATTTCTACTGCAAGCATGGAAATTAAACTAACTAATTTTTTTTGGTTTTTCTTAAGGTTTATCAATCACATAAGAAGAAAATTAGAAAAAGAAATTTAAACTAGCATGGATAATACAATAAAAGAGTGTGAGCACCGACGACTAGTGTGTGAACATGAATGTAAAGTCGGTGAGAAATACGTACTCCCCCAAGCTTAGGCTTTTGGCCTAAGTTGGTCTAGAACCAAGGACCGCCGCTACTCTCTCCGGTGTAATGAGAGGTGTAATCAGGATAATACTGGCTGGTAATCTCCGGATCCCACTGGACAGATGATGCATGATAAGGGTCCAGCTCAGGTTCAGGTTCTGGAGTAAAAGCTTAGGCTCGATGATTGTTCACTACTTCCGATGTGACAAGAAAATTTTCTACAAGCAAATCAAACAACAAAGGCACATGCAAAATAATAATCTCAATGTGTTTCTAATTGAATCTAAGTTTATACAAAAGCATCCTATCTTTGTTGTCAACAATAAACTTGTGTGCTACCATGCTCTTGTAATCTAAAATGTGAGGAGGCAATTTTATCTCCCCCTTCTCAAGGTGCCTAATGGGTATCTAAAAATGTCTAGCAAGACGTCCAGCATAGATACCTCCAAATATGGGGCCTTTTGTACGATTCAGGGCTAGCCATTTAGCAATGACTGCACCCATACTAAAAGTATTGTCTCCAAGCAAGGCATGTTGAAGAATGATAATATCAGGAACGCTCAAGTTTCCACTATTTCCACGACCAATCAAGCATCTACTAGCAAATATGGCAAAGTAGCGTAAAACAGGAAAGTGTATGCTAGAGACTTTTGCCTCAGAGCCCTTTGGCTCCTCTACAGCGATAGTATTAACAAAGCCATCCACATCTTTATGATGGGTTCCTCTAATTCTCCCTCATAAGGTATCCTACATACCGCGCAAAAAATACTTAAAGACATTTCTCTGAATTCATCATATAAATGAAATGATACTGCAGGCGGTGACTTTTAGGATAATAATAAAAGTTTTGCACGAAAGTATTTGTGAGTAAGAGATACTGATCGATCCGGTCATTGATGAAACCGGTGAGACCTGCAGTCTCGATCAAAGAATAAAAATCTTCATGAATTCTAGCTTCTTTCAAGAAATCCTCGCATGGCCATTCACACGACGGTACTTCCGCTAAACGAGGAAGATTATACTTGGCTTTTTCCTTCTCTTTGGCTTGTTTTTCCTGAGAGCTTTGGCTAGAAGAGCCCCTCAAAAACTTCCTTAACATTTTCTGAAAATTTCTGAAATTTGAATAACTTCCAAATAAAAGTAAATAAAACTGAACAAGATTGATAGCAACTACTCCTACAAGTGCCTAGAGCCTATATCATGCATTGGAATTGCTTGGGACCTCAAAAATTTAACATGCAAGCTCAAGAACATGGTCACCTATGCAGCAAAAATTTGCAATGAATAAAGCACTAGAACAAAAACTAATTGGACCAATGGAGGAGTCACATACCAAGCAACAATCTCCCAAAGCAGTTTTATGAATGGAGCTTTGAGCTAAGAGATCGAAAATCGCAGCAAAACGAGCTAGAACTCGTGCTTGAGCTGGATGGGGATTTTTTTGGGTGGAAGATGAAATGTGTGGGTGCTGGCATAAGTGGAGGGGGGCCACCAGGGGCCCACGAGACAGAGGGCGCGCCCTATAGGGGGGCGGCGCACTCCACTCTCGTGGCCTGGTGCTTGCCCCTCCTGCAGTGATTTCAGTGCCTAAAATCCTCAAATATTCCAGAAAAAATCATACTAAATTTGCAGGGCATTTGGAGCACTTTTATTTTCGGACTGTTTTTTTAATGCATGGATAATTCAGAAAACAGACAGATAATACTATTTTTGCTTTATTTAATCTAAAATAGAGAAAGTAAAAAGAGGGTACAAAAGGTTGTGCCTTCTAGTTTCATCCATCTCATGATCATCAAAATGAATCCACTAACAAGGTTGATCAAGTCTTGTTAACAAACTCATTCCGAATAGCATGGAACCGGAGAAATTTCGAAAAACACTAAGTTACCTCAATGGGGATATGAAAATCCCCAACAATAAGAATATCATACTTTTTCTTGACAATAGGGAGAGGAAATTCAAAACCTCCAAAAATGATAGTTGGAACTTTTTCAATAGAATTGATGCTATGAACTTGAGATTGTTTCCTCGGAAAGTGTACTGTATGCTCATTACCATTAACATGAAAAGTGACATTGCCTTTGTTGCAATCAATAACAGCCCCTGCAGTATTAAGAAAAGGTCTACCAAGGATAATAGACATACTATCGTCCTCGGGAATATCAAGAATAACAAAGTCCGTTAAGATAGTGACATTTGCAACCACAACAGGCACATCCTCACAAATACCGACAGGTATAGAAGTTGATTTATCAGCCATTTGCAAAGATATTTCAGTAGGTGTCAACTTATTCAATTCAAGTCTATGATATAAAGAGAGAGGCATAACACTAACACCGGCTCCAAGATCACATAAAGCAGTCCTAACATAATTTCTTTTAATGGAGCATGGTATAGTTGGTACCCCCGGATCTCCAAGTTTCTTTGGTATTCCACCCTTAAAAGTGTAATTAGCAAGCATGGTGGAAATTTTAGCTTCCGGTATCTTTCTTTTGTTTGTGATGATATCCTTCATATACTTAGCATAAGGATTTACTTTCAGCATATCAGTTAAACGCATACGTAAGAAAATAGGTCTAATCATTTCAGCAAAGCGCTCAAAATCCTCATCATCCTTTGACTTGGATGGTTTAGGAGGAAAGGGCATGGGTTTATGAACCCATGGTTCTCTTTCTTTACCGTGCTTCCTAGCAACAAAATCTCTCTTATCATAACGTTGATTCTTTGATTGTGGGTTATCAAGATCAACAGCAGGTTCAATCTCTACATCATTGTTTTTGCTAGGTTGAGCATCAACATGAACATTATCATTAACATTATCACTAGGTTCATGTTCATCACCTGATTGAGTTTCAGCATCAGAATAGAAATATCATTGGGATTCTCATGTGTGTCTATAGTGGGTTCACTAGAAGCATGCAAAGTCCTATCATTTTTCTTTTTCTTCTTAGAAGAACTAGGTGCCTCTAAATTATTTCTCTGAGAATCTTGCTCGATTCTCTTAGGGTGGCCTTCAGGATACAAAGGTTCCTGAGTCATTCTACCTGTTCTAGTAGCCACTCTAACAGCAAAGTCATTTTTATTATTTAATTCCTCAAGCAAATCATTTTGAGCTTTAAGCACTTGCTCAGCTTGAGTAGCAACCATAGAAGCATATTTGCTAACGAGGTGAAGTCCATCTTTAACTCTAGCCAGATTATCACTTACACACCCTATCTCGAAAGCATTATTTTTTAACTCTCTACCAACATAAGAATTAAAACTTTCTTTTCTAGCCATAAAGTCATCAAATTCATCTAAGCATGGGCTATGAAATTTAGTAGAGGGGACTTCAACTTTATCATATCTATAGAGAGAATTTACCTTTACTACCTGTGTCGGGTTATCAAGACAATATGGTTCTTCAATAGGTGGTATATTAAGGCCATGAATTTCTTCAATAGGAGGTAAATTCTTAACATCTTCAGCTTTAATACCTTTTTCTTTCATTGATTTCTTTGTCTCTTGCATATCTTCAGGACTCAGAAATAAAACACCTCTCTTCTTTGGAGTGGGTTTAGGAATAGGCTCAGGAGTTGGCTCAATTGGTTCAGGAATTGGCTCAGGAAGAGTCCAATTATTTTCATTAGTCAACATATTATTCAATAATATTTCAGCTTTGTCGACTGTTCTTTCCCTGAAAACACAAACAGCACAACTATCCAAGTAGTCCTTGGAAGCATCGGTTAGTCCATTATAAAAGATATCAAGTATTTGATTTTTCTTAAGGGGATGATCAGGCAAAGCATTGAATAACCGGAGAAGCCTCCCCCAACCTTGTGGGAGACTCTCTTCTTTGATTTGCACAAAAATTATATATTTCCCACAAGGCAGCTTGTTTCTTATGAGCAGGGAAATATTTAGCAGAGAAGTAATAAATCATATCCTGGGGACTACGCACACAACCAGGAGCAAGAGAATTATACCAAGTCTTAGCATCACCCTTTAACGAGAACGGAAATATCTTAAGGATATAAAAATAGTGAGACTTCTCATCATTAGTAAACAGGGTAGCTATATCATTCAACTTGGTAAGATGTGCCATAACAGTTTCAGATTCAAGGCCATAAAAAGGATCAGATTCAACTAAAATAATAATCACAGGATCAACAGAGAATTCATAATCCTTATCAGTAACACAGATAGGTGAAGTAGCAAAAGCAGGGTCAGGTTTCATTCTAGCATTAAGAGACTGCTGCTTCCATTTAGCTAATAATTTCTTAAGATCATATCTATCATTGCAAGCAAAGATTTCCCTAGCAGCTTCTTCATTCATAACATAACCCTCAGGAACAACAGGCAATACATAATCATTGGGAGAACCTTCATCATCACTATCATCAATAATAGCATCTTCAATATTTTCATTCCCCCTAACTCTAGCAAGTTGTTCATCAAGAAATTCACCTAATGGCAAAGTAGTATCACGCACAGAAGTAGTTTCATCATGCATAGCAGAAGTGGCATCATCAATAACATGCGACATATCAGAATTCATAGCAGTAGAAGGTTTAGGTGTCGCAAGCCTACTAATAACGGAAGGAGAATCTAGTGCAGAGCTAGATGGCAGTTCCTTACCTCCCCTCGTAGTTGAGGGCAAAATCTTGGTTTTAGCGTCTTTCAAGTTCTTCATAGCGATCAACAAATATAAATCCCAAGTGACTCAGAGAATAGAGCTATGCTCCCCGGCAACAGTGCCAGAAATTAGTCTTGATAACCCACAAGTGTAGGGGATCGCAACAGCTTTCGAAGGTGAAGTACAACCCAAATTTATTGATTCGACACAAGGGGAGCCAAAGAATATTCTCGAGTATTAGCAGTTGAGTTGTCAATTCAACCACACCTGGATAACTTAGTATCTGCAGCAAAGTATTTATTAGCAAAAGTGGTATGATAATAATGGTAACAGTAGCAAAAGTAAAGATAAATGTTTTTGGGTTTTTGTAGTAGTTGTAACAGTAGCAACAGAAAAGTAAATAAGCGAAGACAAATATATGAAAAGCTCGTAGGCAATGTATCAGTGATGGATAATTATGCCAGATGCGATTCCTCATGTAATAGCTATAACATAGGGTGACACAGAACTAGCTCCAGTTCATCAATGTAATGTAGGCATGTATTTCGTAAATAGTCATACGTGCTTATGGAAAAGAACTTGCATGACATCTTTTGTCCTACCCTCCTGTTGCAGCGGGGTCCTAGTGAAAACTAAGGGATATTAATGCCTCCTTTTAATAGGGAACCGGACCAAAGCATTAACACATAGTGAATACATGAACTCCTCAAACTACGGTCATCACCAAGAAGTATCCCGATTATTGTCACTTCGGGGTTGTCGGATCATAACACATAATAGGTGACTATAGACTTGCAAGAAAGGATCAAGAACACACATATATTCATGAAAACATAATAGGTTCAGATCTGAAATCATGGCACTCGGGCCCTAGTGACAAGCATTAAGCATAGCAAAGTCATAGCAACATCAATCTCAGAACATAGTGGATACTAGGGATCAAACCCTAACAAAACTAACTTGATTACATGGTAAATCTCATCCAACCCATCACCGTCCAGCAAGCCTACGATGGAATTACTCACGCACGGCGGTGAGCATCATGTAATTGGTGATGGAGGATGGTTGATGATGACGACGACGACGAATCCCCGTCTCCGGAGCCCCGAACGGACTCTAGATCAGCCCTCTCGAGAGAGATTAGGGCTTGGCGGCGGCTCCATGTCATAAAACGCGATGAAACTTTCTCTATGATTTTTTTCTCCCCAATACGGAATATATGGAGTTGGAGTTGAGGTCGGTGGAGGTCCAGGGGCCCCACGAGATAGGGGGCGCGCCCTACAGGGGAGTGGGGGGCGCCCCCTGTCTCGTGGACAGGCCCTGGGCACCCTGGTGTATTTCTTTCGCCCAGAAATTCTTATAAATTACAAAAAGTGCCTCCGTGGATTTTCAGGACATTCCGAGAACTTTTCTTTTCTACACATAAAACAACATCATGGCAGTTCTGCTGAAAACATCGTCAGTCCTGGTTAGTTTCATTCAAATCATGCAAGTTAGAGTCCAAAACATGGGCAAAAGTGTTTGAAAAAGTAGATACGTTGGAGACGCATCACGCTACGGTCGAAACGGTGGTCCTGTTCATTGGGAGGGGTGTGGCGTACTGCAAAACGGGACTCCACGGGATACTGTTCATCTCCACCATTGACTGCCTCCACGGGATACTGTTCATCCACCGTCGACCTCCTCCAGCGTCCACCTGCGACTGTGTCGGTGTACTAGAATAGGGGTACCCTAGTACCCCGAACTTGTGCACGGGCAGTTGCAGCGCCCCGCGGCAAGGGCTTGCCGGGTGACCGCCAAGATACTCCGTGGCTCCTTTGGAGCCGTTCAAGAACAAAGTATTCAAGTAAAGAAGACAAGGCCCCGGCAAGAGGAGCTTGCCGGGAAGGCCAACCGAGGCATCTCAAGGAACTTGTCGCGACGCACCACGCGTCCCAGCAAGGCTCGGCGAGCGACAAGCTTCCGGGCGCGACAAGACCACGACCGCGGCAAGACGCTTGCCGCGGCAAGCGGCCACTCTGCGCCCACGCTCCAGCGCGTCCACCAACGTGTCGCCCTGGGGGCCTTTCCAGGCACGCGTGGCGGAAGGCTGTGCAGCCAGCGGTACGGTGGCATGCGATGCTGACAAGATCGCCATCGTGGCGGACGGTGGCGCCCCTGACGGTCCTTTTCTACACTGTTAGGGTGACACAAACGGGCATTTAATGCCCTTGTCCCCTGCCGTCAGGGTTAGGTAGAAAGCACTGTACAAGTAGCTGTACCAACTACCTCTCTTTTTACGTTTTTACCCTTCTCTACGTTGTCACCTGTCGGTGACCCCTTGTGCATATAAAAGGAGGCCCATGCGCAACGTAGAGGGGGTTCGGAAAGTTCAGTTCGACTAGTTTGACTAGTTCGAGAGCTTCAGATCATTTCGAAGCCAGAAAACACTCGGCTCTCTAGAGCAAGAACAGAATACAATCAGACAAGCAGCAGTAGGAGTATTATCTCTCCGGAGAGCTCCGAAGCTGGGTAAACTGCTCGTGTGCCTCGCCTCGATCTGCTCTTCGTGCGACCTCCGTCCCCCGCCGAACCGAAAGGGGCCCGGTCCGCCGGCCCCATAGGTGTCCGTGGATCAGTTTCCCCGACATCACAAGTAATCCACTTGCCTAAAAACTTGCCCTTGGGTTTTTGTCCTTCTGACTTTGTTTTTGCATATTCGCTTGACTTCTCTCCATTCTTCGTTCTTCAGATCCACCCGCCACTGAGCCGATGGAGACCGAAGCCGCTGAAGGAGAGGCCAGTTGAAGAGGATACTGCAAAATCCAGAAGCAACGGGCAGGATTGTCGAGTGGGCACTGGAACTGTCAAGCTTTGGCCTCAAGTTTGAAAGCACTTCAACTATCCAAAGCAGAGCATTGGCAGAATTCATAGCAGAGTGGACGCCAACACCAGATGAAGAGATTCCAGAGACGAGCATCCCCGTCAAGGAGGCAAGCAAAGAGTGGCTAATGTACTTTGATGGTGCCTTCTCGCTTCAAGGCGCCGGTGCGGGCGTGCTGCTTGTCGCACCCACCGGAGAGCACCTCAAGTACGTAGTCCAGATGCACTTTCCCAAGGAGCAAGCAACAAACAATACTGCAGAGTATGAAGGCTTGCTTGCCGGTCTCAGGATCGCGGCAGACCTTGGGATTAGGAAACTCATTGTCAGGGGAGACTCACAACTTGTCGTCCGCCAAGTGAACAAGAACTATCAGAGTCCGTTGATGGAAGCTTATGTTGATGAAGTGAGAAAGCTAGAAGAGCACTTTGACGGCCTACAGATGGAACATGTTCCAAGAGCTCAGAATGACATTGCTGATGGCCTGTCAAAGTGCGCCGCACTTAAGTTACCTGTGGAACCAGGGATCTTTGTGCTCAAGCTGACTCAACCATCCGTGACACCATCAACTGGACAGAGCAAGAAGAGAAAGTTGATTTCCGGCGATTACTTTCCGGCAGAGCTTCCCGAAGCCGTCGCTAAGAAGGTCCCCAAAATCAACACTAGGAGTGCTGAGGAGCAGTTTGCTCCGGCAAGTCTTAGTGCTTGTTCCGTTGAAGCAAACGCTCCCGACAAGTTTTGCTCCGGCAAGCTTGCCGGGCGACATCAAGCTCCGGCTGAGCCGCAGGTTCTCGCCGTAGAAGCGGATGTTCCCGCAGCAGCAGATGTGCCTTTAGTCCTTGTTGTCGAGCCGCAAGCTCCAGCATGGGCACAGCAGATTGTCCGTTTCCTTCAGACAGGAGAACTTCCCGAAGAGCAAGAAGAAGCGGAAAAAGTAGCCCGGCAGTCAAGTATGTACCAGTTTGTCGACAACATACTACACAGAAGAAGACTCAACGGTGTGAAATTGAAGTGTATTTGCCGGGAAGATGGACAGAAGCTGTTGGCAGAGATACATGGAGGCATATATGGATACCACGTTGGCGCCAGAGCACTTGCCGGCAAAGCTTTCCGGCAAGGTTTCTTTTGGCCGACAGCCCTCCAGGATGCAACTGCACAAGTAACCAGGTGTGAAGCGTGCTAGTTCCATTCCAAGCAGATTCACCAGCCAGCTCAAGCTCTCCAGACGATCCCTTTATCCTGGCCATTTTCGGTCTGGGGGCTCGATATCCTCGGCCCCTTCCCCCGAGCTGTCGGGGGCTTCGAGTACTTGTACGTTGCAATCGACAAGTTCACAAAGTGGCCGGAAGTGGAACCAGTCAGGAAGGTGACGGCATAGTCAGCAGTCAAGTTCTTCAGGTCGATTGTTTGCCGTTTCGGGATTCCTAACAGGATCATCACCGACAACGTCACACAATTTACGAGCCGCACCTTCATGCAGTACGTCCAAGACCTTGGCGCCAAGGTCTGCTTCGCTTCTGTTGCTCATCCGAGAAGCAACGGTCAAGCGGAGAGGGCAAATGCTGAAGTGCTGCGCGGGCTCAAGACCAGGACTTTCGACAGGCTGCGCAGGTGCGGCAGAAACTGGATCGAGGAGCCGCCGGTGGTTCTTTGGTCGATCAGAACGACGCCAAATCGAGCCACTGGCCAGACGCCTTTCGCTCTAGTCTATGGAGCAGAGGCAATTCTCCCCACGGAACTCGTATACGGGTCACCTTGAGTGCTCGCTTATGATGAGCTTGAGCAAGAGCAGCTGTGACAAGATGACGCGCTGCTCCTTGAGGAGGATCGTCTTCAGGCTGCTGTACGAGCTGCTCGATACCAGCAAGCTTTGCGCCGCTACCATAGCCGCAAAGTTAATGCCAGAAGCTTCGAGGAAGGCGACCTTGTTCTTCGGCACGTTCAATCCGACAAGAATTCCAACAAGTTGACGCCGAAGTGGGAAGGCCCTTACCGGGTGAAACGAGTCACTAGGCCTGGCGCTGTCCGCCTTGAGACCGAAGATGGCATTCCGGTGAGCAACTCCTGGAACATTGAGCATCTTCATAAGTTTTACCCGTAGGGCGTGGTTGCCGGAACCTGTTCCGGCAACCACCTTTTGTACAAGTCTTGCCGCTGTTGCATGTAATCCTTTGTACAAAGCCGGGCGCAGATCCCGTGCATCAGTAAACTCATGTGCTTCGCACATCTTGTCAATTTCATGCTTTTTACTCTACATATGCATGCTTTATCTGACACTTTGTGCAGCACCAACCCCCGGTAAGCAATGACGCACCGAAGGGCCCCATATCTATATTTTCTCTTCTTTCTTTTTCTCAAACAAAGGAAAGGAAGGATCCCTCACGCACAAGTTT